>NC_034595.1:41888940-41942644 GCF_900095145.1 Mus pahari | reverse complement strand
CTTGTTCTTTTCATTCTTCTTCTTGTTGTTGTTGTTGTTGTTGTTGTTGTTGTTCTTCTTCTTCTTCTTCTTCTTCTCCTCCTCCTCCTCCTCCTCCTCCTCTTCCTCCTTCTTCTTCTCCCCTGAAATAAGAGTATACATTAGGGATCTAATGGTTTCTGAGAGTCCTTAGAGTAGGCTAGATTACCAAATGATGCGGTTGTTGTTACTCTTCAAAAATTATGTCTCCAATTCTAATCTGAAGGAGTTTCATTTCATATATGTAATTAGAATAGGGAGATTTGAAATTATTATAGTATCACTAACATTTATTGTAATATACATATCCCACATTTCCAGATCTGTTACAATTTACTCCATCCTTTGATCCTCAGTGAAATCTCTCTGACATTAATATAATTGTCCCATCTCACATCGACAGAAAGAGACCCACATGTGACCCATGTCCTGGGCCACATGTCTTCCAAATCCTCATGTTTCAACAATAAAGTTCACCCTTAGTCACAAACCCTTTGCTGTCAATAAAGACAAACATTGGGAACTTGATTGGAGCATTCCATATTTAAATCACAAGTGCCCAGAACTTTGTTATGTGGCTTGTTGCCCTTCTAATTATCTTTTGGGACTATAAAAAGTATTGTCACTGAATTGCATGCCACACACCTGATAATCATTGGGCAACTTGATTTTAGTTTTTTTGTTTGCTTGTTTGTTTGTTTTGAGTTTTGGGGGTAGGGGGGTTCTAATACAAATCTAGTACATCAAGACCAGCAAACATTTTATCTCCCTAGATTTTTGTCTCTCAAGAGGTTTTAACTTTATTAATAAAAGAATAATTATACTATCATTATTGAAGTTCTATTAGTTGACAGGAATCTTTAAATAAAGTAGAATATTATAGCTTATGTGGCTTATAATTCATAATTTATCCAAGACTGGTTTTCAACTCAGAACAATCCTCTTGCCTCAGACTCTAACTGACTGCTGGGAATCTAAACATAAACTGTCATTGTTATCCAGTATTTTTGAATTTGGGATTTTTTTAAAGTAAAATATTAAAAAGTCGAAGAACAATTATTTTCATAGCTACTCATAAATACAGCTTTAAATAAAAATAGGAGTTGGGGAATATCCTTTATATCAAAGACTTCAGAAAGTATTTAACTAGCTCTGATTAATGTATTAAGGATTATAATTTGCGGAGTGCTGTGCAAGGCACAGTAAGGACAGTGGTGTCAACTTCGGGGTAGTTTTGCCCATGTAGAGCATTTTCTAAGTACTTTCTGCGGACAGCCTGGTGAGGAAAAGATTTGAAGTGTCCAAACTAAATGGCATCTGATAATACACCCACATGACCACAAATGAATAAGCACAAGCACAAGATCCGTGGGAATGAAGGCAATTAACTGAAACACAATTGCTCTGGCAGCAAAGCTCAGTATGCAGAAGGGCAGCCTCAGTAAGCTTGCCATTACCAACCCTATGGAGAAGTCCCACTTCCCCACTGCTGACTCCCCATTGCACACCAAGGATGGGATTTCTCACAACAGATCACATCAGCAACCTCCACATATTTGAGCTAATTTTACATTAAGGCTTAAATATAATTAAGAGAGATATTTAAGTCCCAAAGTATTCAGAATTTAAAAGGTGACTTTCACATTTTATTTCCGCAAGGTTCTCATTTCCATTTTCTACCCTCTTCAAATCTTATAACAGCTAATCAAGAAATACTTCACAGGGTCACTCATTCCCAAACACCCAAAGGGCAAGTGGGACACAAAGTTCCACTCTCCAATTAAGCCAACCATAGAGATCTCAGGAAGTTTATTGACAGTTTAGCCAAATGGTCATGGAAATTTTCATTCTGGTTTTGGGATTTGCCTTTCAGTGACTGAATGAGACTTGTACAAGCATGAGTTTGCAATATTGTCATTGGCAGAGAGAAAGTAAGTGGCCTTCCAGGAGAAGTAAAGAGCTCCAAGTATAGTTGATCTGTATGTGAGGAAGGAAGATGAGAAACCAAGAAATTCAGATATTAAAAGAAAAGGGTACTTTTTAGTTATTTTAATGTCTTTATTTTTGAAATTTTCATATATTTATATAGTAAAATATGATGGCATCTATCCACCAGTTCTCCTCCTACAGCCCACAGCACATCTTCCTTTGACTCTATGCATTCTATGGCTACTTCTGTTTTTTCTATAACCCATTGACTCCAAATAGTGCTACCCATATGTGCAGTTATGGGCCATGATTCTGCGTCACCAACTATCCCCTGCAAATAGTTCCTCAGTAGAAGCCAGTGCCTGGAGATACTCGAACAATCTATGTTGGGCTTCTGGCTGATGTGATCTTTGTGTATGTTATGCCAGCTGTTTTAAGCTTATGAAAGTGATGGCCCTATTATGTCCAAGAGACAGCTCTTCACAGCAGGCTTCTCCCCACCTCTTCCTCTTATGCTCTTTCTAACTCCTCTCTAGAGATGCTCCTGGAGTATTGGCAGGGAGGTAGAGTGTTATTGGTGGGGTCGGACAACAGATGTATGAGTTAGAACTGAGCATTCATTATCTTCTTCTCAGGACTTGACAATAGTTTCAGTTTGTTATTACTACTATTACTTTACTTGTTTACTTTACATCCTGCTCACTGCCCCATCCCAGTCACTCCCTCCACAATCCTTCCCCCATTCCCCCTTCTCTTCTCCTCTGAGTGGGTAGGAGCCCCTTGAGTGCCTTCCCCAGCCCTGCACATCAAGTTACTATAAAGCTAGGCACACCCTCTCCCACTGAGGCCAAATAAGGCAGCACAGATTGAAGAACATATCCCACAGACCCACACACAGGCAACAGCTTATGGGATAGCTCCACTCCAGCTATGCAGGAACTACATGAAATCAAACTGTATATCTTCTAAATATGTACAGGGAGGCCTAGGTCTAACCCGTGTATGTTCTTTGGTTAGTGGTTCAGTCTTTGAGAGCTGCAAGGGTCTAGGTTAGTTGCCTCTGGTTTGTTTTGTTTTGTTTTGTTTTTGTTTTGTTTTGTTGATATTTTATGCACTTAAATTTCAAATGTTATCCCCTTCCCCTGTTTCCCCTCTGAAACCCCCCTATCACATCCTCCTTCCCTCTACTTCTATGCCGGTGCTCGCCCTCTCACCCACCCTCTCCCACCTTACCACCCTAGCATTTTTCTACACTGGGGAATCGAGCCTTCACAGGACCTAGGGCCTCTCCTCCTATTGATGCCAGATAAGACCATCCTCTGCTACATATGCAGCTGGAGCCATGGGTCCCTACATGTGGACTCTTTGGTTGATGTTTTAGTCCCTGGGAGCTCTGGGAAGTCTGGTTGGTTAATATTGTTGTTCATCCTATGGGGTTGCTAACTCCTTCAACTCCTTCAGTCCTCTCTCTAACTCCTCTATTGGGGTCCCCATGCTCAGTCCAACGGTTGACTATGAGCATCCACCTCTGTATTTGTCAGGCTATGGAGTTCCTATGCCCTTTAGGTTCCTCCTATTTTTCCATGAGTCCTCAAGCTCCATCCACTGTCTAGCTGTTGGAGTCTGTATCTGTCAGAGTCAGCCGCTGGGTGGAGTCTCTCAGAGGACAGCCATGATAGACTCCTTCCTGTAAGCATAACAGAGTATCATCAAAAGTGTCATTGATTGCTGCTTGTCCATGGGATGGGTCTCTAATTGAGTTGGTTATTGGTTGGGCTTTTCCGCAGTTTCTGCTCCATCCCCCGTGCCTGCATTTCTTCTAGATAGGATAAATTTGGGGTCCAAAGTTTTGTGGGTGGGTTGGTCTTCCTAAGGGTCTATTGGGGTTTCTGACTGGGTACAGGAGTTAGCCTCTTCAAGTTCCATATCCCCAATGCTGAGTCACCCCCTTCTTTGATTCTTGGGCACCTCCCTTATTGCAAAACTCAGTCTTTTCCTGGAGTTGAGCCCTACCTCCCCACCCCTGTCAGTCACAGATTTTAATTCATTTGCATAGTCATCCCTCTTGTCCCTCCCCACACCTGATCCTAGAATGCACCTCCCCATTCCCTTCCTCATCCCTTGTCCAGTTCCCTCCCTCCATCTGCCTCTTATGACTATTTTATTGCTACTTCTAAGTGGGATTCAAGCATCCTTGCTTGTGTATTCCTTTTGGTTAAGTTTCTTTGGGTCAGTGGTGTATAGAATGGTATACTATATTTTATGACTAATAGCCACATATAAGTGGATACATACCATGCATATCATTTGGGGACTAGGTTATCTCACTCAGGATGAAATTCTCAACATTCATCCATTTGCCTGCAAAATTCATGATGCCTTAGATTTTAATAGCTGAATAATATTCCATTGTGTAGATGTACCACATTTTCTTTATCCATTCTTCAGTTGAGGTACATCTCGGTTGTTTTCAGTTTCCAATTATTATAAATAAAGCTGCTATGAACATAGTTGAGCAAGCATCTTTGTGAGATATTCGAGCATCTTTTGGGTATATGCCCAGGAGTGGTATAGCTGTGTCTTGAGGTAGAACTATTTTACAATTTCAGAAAAACTGACAAATTGATTTTCAGAGTTGTTGTACAAGTTTGCACTCCTACCATCAATGGAAGAGCATTGCCCTTGTTCCACATATCCACCAGCATGTGTTATCATTGAGCTTTTGATCTTAGCCATTCTAATCAGTGTAAGATAGAATCTCAGATTTTGTTGTTGTTATTGTTGTTGTTGTTGTTTTCAGTTTACCTGATCACTAAGGAAAGACTGTGCCCATTTTTAATTGGGTTTTTTGGGTTGTTTGTGCTTAACTTCTTGAGTTCTTTATACATTTTGGATATTAACCCTCTGTCGGATGTAGGGTTGGTGAAGATTCTTTCCTAATCTGTAGGCTGCCAATTTGTCCTATTCACAGTGTCCTTTGCCTTAGAGAAGCTTTTAAGGTTCATAAAGTCCCATTTATCAATTGTTGATTTTGGATCCTGAACCACTGGTGTTCTGTTCAATAAATTGTCTCCTACACAAATGCATTCAATAATATTTCCCACTTTCTCTTCTATGAGATTTATTGTATCTGTTTTTTTGTTAAAGTCCTTGATCCACTTGGACTTGAATTTTGTGCAGGGTGATAAATATGGATCTATTTTCATTCTCTACATATAGACATCCAGCTAGACCAGCACTATTTGTGCAGGGTGATAAATATAGATCTACTTTCATTCTTCTACATATAGACATCCAGCTAGACCAGCACCATTTGTTGAAGAACTTTCTCATTTTTCACTGTATGGTTTTGGCTTCTTTTCAAGTATCCATAGGTGTGTGAGTTTATTTCTGTATCTTCAATTCTATTCCCTTGATCAATATTTCTGTTCCATACCAATACCATTCAGTTTTATCACTATTGCTCTCTAATGAGGGATGGTTATTCTTCCTGAAGTTCTTTTATTGTTCAAGATTGTTTTGGCTATCCTGGGTTTTTTGTTCATCTATATGAAGTTGAGAATTGCTCTTTCAAGGTCTATAAAAATTGTGATGGAATTTTGTTGGGGATTGTATTGAATCTGTAGATTGCTGTGGTAAGATTCCATTTTCACTAAGTCTATCCTGCCTATCAAAGATCATGAGTGATCTTTCTATTTCCCCCCTAAAGAATTTCCAAAAACTTGGACATTCTTAAAATTATTTCTATTAACTATTAGTTCCAAACTCATCTTCTGGATTTTCTATGCCAAATACTGACATAGACTGCTCTGTATCAGCCAAAGTCACATTTTACTTCATCTTTCACCTATCACCCACCATCTCACACGAAAATGGAAACAGAAGATACTGCAATCCAACTTCTTAGTAACTAGTTATGGGGACTTTTGCCCTGATGACTTCATTCTGGATGCAATATGATGCTATTACGAATGTTTTCAAGCCTTCGTTCTACCATCTGAATACACAAACATAAAACTGTGATATGTGATAGTCTGTACTGATTAAATTCAAAGATAGTAGCAGTCATGTTAATAAGAAAATCTCAGAAAATTATTTTCAAAACATATTTCCCATCACAACAGTCACAAAGTATGAGCATTGCAAAAGCACAAAAATAATCAATATTATGCCAAAATCATTGGGATATTCTCTAAACCTAATGTTAAGAATCCATAACTCTTAGGTAAGGAAATGGGGGTGGGTGGGAAATATGTACAGTTCACCTTTCTCCAATAATACAAATAATGAATTCAAAAAATTACTAAAGCAAATAATTTAAATAACTGAAGGAAAAAGTTAATTTTATTGTGTAGTTCCCAAAACAATAGTATTTTTCCAGCTTTTTATTGTTGCTGTTGCTCCTTTATTTTGTTTTAGTGTTTGTTTGGTTTTTTTTTTTGCTGACTTTGCCTCTGTTTTATCCACAAGATAGATACTTGGTGAACTGAAATCATTTAATCTGCATACTATGCCTGTGTATCATAGAGGAGTGCTTGAGGGTAAATTTCCCCAACTAGAACCTAGAGAAATCAGTTCAATGCTAGTGATCAGTTAAAAAGACATCAGAAATAGTGTCATGCGCAAATGAGAAATGATTTTTGTTAGATGTTAAAAAGAAAAGGAGTACCGTGTTAACTGCCATAGATCAAAAGATCTCAAAAGCTGCTTCCGTACAATAACATTTTGTATAGTTTTTCATATTAATGTATCTTTTGTCCATGTGGTATGGAGAAAACGACTGTGTTAGCACTGACAATTATTGATTTATAATTATTTTCAAGAGCAACTGAGTGCAGGGGAAAAGGCAAATTCACAAAGCCTCTTCTTTCAGGCATGGATGACTACATGAGCCCAGCTTTCCTTCCACCTTTAAGCATAGGATCTGATTCCTTCAGAGACTTGCAAATGCTTAGATCCTATGCTAGCTAAAGAAAAACTTACTAGGTAATGCTGTACTCACTTCTTAACACGTTCTATCTCCCTAGCTATAGAATAAACTCCAAAGATTTGAGGACATGGTGTAAAATTGTGGCTATAAGAAAACAAATACCGGGCTGGTGAGATGGCTCAGCGGGTAAGAGGACCCAACTGCTCTTCCAAAGGTCAAATCCCAGCAACCACATGGTTGCTCATAACCATCCGTAACAAGATCTGACTCCCTCTTCTGAAGTGTCTGAAGACAGTTACAGTATAATTACATATAATAAATAAATAAATCTTTTAAAAAAAAGAAAACAAATACCTTGAAGATTTGTTGTTGTTTTGTTGATAGTGATATTAAATAAATTTTAAGAGCCAAAGGAGCTCATCTATATAGTGCATACATATTCACATATGTGGAGCTGTTCTATTGTTTTAAGAACAGTTAGCTCTGTTCTTATGATGCCTTCTCTCTTTCCTTTCTTACAATGCTTATGAAGTCATGAGGAAGAGAGAGAAAGCAAAAGGTTCTGGCAAATTTGGTTAGTTTGGACCATTGGTTTTGTTTGTTTCTTTTTTTGTTGTTTTCTAAAGGAATTTAAGGAATTATTTTATTTTTTTCATACACTATATTCTGATTATTCTCTCCCCAAATTTTTCCCAGATTTTCCTAATTATTCCCCCATCCTCCTAAATTTGTACCAGTTTCTCTCCTCTCTTTCTTTCTTTCTTTCTTTCTTTCTTTCTTTCTTTCTTTCTTTCTTTCTTTCTTTCTTTCTTTCTCTTTCTCTATAGAAATATAAAATCAGAAACAATAATATATAAATAAAAGACCAGTAAGACAAAAAATTTGCCCAAACAAAGCAATATGAGGCAAAGAGTCTACAAACACACCAGTGAGTTGTGTTGGCCATCTATCTACTGTTGGGCATGAAACCATCCTTTAGGTGTTGTTCATTACCTAGTAAGACTCCAGGTAAGAAAACTAAGGTTTCCTTTTAAGTAGATGTCAACTGGAGCTAGCTTACAGGTTACAGAGAGGAGCTTCTGTTCACTTACTTTCTCAGCACTGGAACCCCATCTGGCTTGAACCTGTACAGACCCTGTACATATTGCCAATCTCTGTGAGTTCATAGATGCAAAAGTCCTCTTGTTTCCTTGCTGTTGTCTATCCCTACTCTCCCCTTATCCTCAGCTCTTCAAATCTTTCTGTCTCCTTGACTTCATAGCTGTTTAGACCCTTCTTTAATCAGAGCTTCCCAGACAAGGTTCCTCAGTGAGGAACCTATGTATTATTAGAAGTCATACTAAACCCACAAAGAGTCTTGCCTGCATGCTTCTATGTGACACTTCTGTAAGAAAATATGAGTATTAAAATTTTTGATAAATTAAATGTTTTTGCACACTTCAGCAAAGGACATTTTTCTTGTTAATACTATTTCAAATTGGGTTTATTCATAAATAAAAGAGTTTGTTCATTGAAAAAATATAATTCAAAGGCAGGAAGTATCAGAAGCATGCTATTGGTGCTCCTTCCACAAGGCCAGTGAGTTTTGACTAAGTAACAGGGAATGCTTATGAAGTCATGTAGTAGTTAGATCCATAGTTCTCACCCTTCCTAAAGCTGCAGTCCTTTAATACAGTTCCTCTTGTTGTGGTGACTCCAAACATAAAATTTTTTGCATTGATACTTCACAACTCCAATTTTGCTTTTGCTATAAATAGTCATGTAGATGTCTGTGTTTTCTGAAGGATTTAGGTGACCCCTGTGTAAGGGTGGTTTAGACCCAAAGGGATCATGACACAGGTTGAGAACCACAGGTTTGGATAAAGGGATTCTCATTATTTTCTATTCAGAAAAATACAATAACATCCTTAGAGCAAATAATTGAAAGCCTACATCCATCTCTACATGGAGTATGTGTTTTTCTCAATTAGATATCTGTAAATGAAAAGCAATACACTTGTCTGGGTTCATTTGGCCATTTAGTTTTCTGCTATGGCTGCCCAAATAGAGGCAATTTGTGCCAAAAGAGTAGTCTAAAAAATAAATTAAGTAAAATTATATATTAAAATTCATACTAACAGAAACAATCCTTGTCCATTTGGCAGGTAATTTGTAGTAATGTTTAGTAATTGATAGCAATTTCTTGTAATTTAATGCTTATCTGCATCTCTTAATGTTGTTTTCATTTAGTAAAGCCAGTGCTGAGAAAAAGAATTAATGGCCAATGGTCATCCCTCTTATTTAAATTACCCCACAAGCAACAGAAGTTTAGAGTTAGGAAGAAACTAGCTAATGGGAAAATTTGGATCAGATAATTGGTTTTCTGTTAAAGTAAATATCATAGGTTATTGGCTATACATCTGTTGGAGTTGAATAAAATGAAGAAAGAATGTACTGAGCATGCTGGAATGAATTGAGTGGATAAGGACGTCTGAGTTAATATTGTAGCTAACTTCATTGTTTTCTGTTTCCTTGGGAGAGGAAAAAATCTGATTAGAAAATTCTAAAAATAATTCTTGAATACACAACTGGAATCTATAATTTTCATTTTGATAAGTAATAGATCAATTGATCAGAAATGGATGTTTACACACACACACACACACACATACACACACACACTGAGAAGTACATACTTGAACTGAAAAGATGATCAGCTGTAAGGGCTAAGATCAAAAATGAAAATACAAAAGAATTGTACAATTGTTGAAAATTCTCATATATTTACTGAATTGAATTAATTACAAGCCTGACTGGTTTAAAATACTATTTTTCTTTTTTACTGAAAAATATATTTTCTCGCATAATATAACCTGGTTGGGGTTTTCCTTCCTCTACTCTGAATAGCTCCTCCTCACATCCTCTCCCCTATAGATCTACTCCCATTCTGGCTCTCATTAGAAAACAAACAGGTTTCTCAGCAATAATAATAAAAATAAATAAACAAATAAAACACTAAATAAAACACAACGGACACAACAGAGTTGGATAAGACAAACCATCAGAAGAAAAAGAGCCCAAGATAAGCAAAAAAATCAGAGATCCACTCATTTGCACACTCGAGAATATCATAAAAATATTAAAGTAGGAGCCTAAATATGCAGAGAACATGGTGAAGACTGTATGCTTTCTCAGTCCTCAGTCTCTGTGACTTCACATGAACTGTTCAATTATATTTTAGAGGACCTTGTTTTCTTGGTCTACTCCATCCCCTTTGACTCTTAACACTCCTTGGCCTCTTCTTCTTCAGCATTCCCTGAGTCATTAGGACAGGAATTTGATAGATAAATCCTATTTAGGGCTAAGTGTTCCAAGGTCTCATTCTCAGTACAATGTCTGGTTGTGGGTCTCCATATTTGTTCCCATCTGCTGAAATATAAACCTTGTCTAATGATGGCTGACACAGACACTGATCTATGAGTATAGCAGAATGTCATTAGGGGTCATTTTATTGCTACCTTTTTTGTTGTTGTTGTTTAGAACCATCGTTTTTGGCTTACCCTAGGCTATCTAAGTCTCAGATTCTTGATCACTCAAGCAGTGTTGGGTGTGAGTTCTAGCTCATAGTATGGGCCTTAAGACAGATCAGTTATTTAGAGGCAACCCCTAAAAGATTTATGCCACCATTGATCTAAAATAACTTGAAGGTAGTGTACCATTTTTACATAAAAGGCTTGTGGCCCTTTGGCTCACTTGTTTACTTTCTGTTTTGGTAGCATATAAAGTTCCTTTCTTGTATCAAAGGTGTTGTAATGTAGGTGTGAAGGCTTTATGTAAGCACCAGCTTGACTTCTCTATGTCCAATGAATTGTGTAGGTATTGTCTTCAGCAAGCGGGACTTGCTGTCAGTTTGTAGAGAACAACCTATAGTCTTGGGAACAGTCCAGACAGCTTGGAGATTCCCATGGGATTCCTTGCCAACAACTCAACTAGATGTAATCCAGTCTTGGTACTGAAGTCTATATTTGGTGACAAGAGGTAGCAAGCTGGTCCTCTGTTTCCACCATTATTTGACTATTTCATTTAGATTGTGACAAACATGTATATATTTTAGGAAACTTCTACTGTATTACCTTTCCATACTATCCATCAAATGGCTCTTTTAGCTGCTTCTCCCTGTATTTCCTCTCTCATCTTCTCAATTGTTCTTTCCCCACTTAATCATGTTCCTGGTCTCTCCATGAATTCATAATTATCTATTCTATTTCTGTTTCTTAATGATATCTATGTGTAACTCTAGTATCTCACTCTATACCTACCTTCTGTTGTTCTATGAATTGTACCTTGCTATCATTGATGTAACAGATAATATTCACATAGAAGCAAATTACATACCATATTTGTCTTTCTATGTCTGATATACCTCTCTCAGGATGATTTTTTTCCCTTCTATTTACCTACAGATTTCATGATTTCTTCTGTTTTTATTTTTTCTTTTCATTTTATTTTAATTTTGGTGGCTGTGTAAATTGTTTAAACATAGAATATTTTATTTGTCAATTGTTTTGTTGAGGGACTCTTGGGTTCTTTTTAATTTCTGGCTATTATTAATTGAGAAGCCATGAACATGGTTGAACAAATGTCTGTGTGGTAGGATAATTCATCTTCTATGTATAGGCCTAGGACTGGTATACCTGTCATAGATTGATTCTGTTAATCCATTTGCCATAAATGAATAAAAACTCAGAAGCAAGTTATGTGTTAAAGGTTTGAGAGTCCCTAACTCACAAATTGCTATTTTTCTTAAGATATATATTTTTTCTTTTGGAGGTGTTGAGCACAACCTTCCATTTTACTTGTATCCTCTTGTCCCATTCTTTGGTTCTTAGTTACCTTCTATATCACAGCTATAGGTCTTCAGGAGCACTGATCATTGTACTTTCATGTCCTACTTTTCAGAGCTGTATTTGGCTTTTGCAGATGTCCTTTGGAAACTCATGCCTCTAGCAACTTGCAAGCTGCAATGTTGAAAAAAAAAATTCTAATAATGAGTGGTCTATTAGGCTCAAGAAGACATGCTATTATAGTCAATCACTCCCTCTAAGTAAAGTAGGAAGATTTTTTTAAATCGGTAATGTACTATTCTGAAACTAGAGTCAGAAATTATCTAAATCAGTGGTTATAAACAGATATACAATCTTTCATAATATAGAGAAACTTTACATGATGGGGTTAGTTGTAGTCTACTGAGTCATTCAAATCATCAATATAATTCCCTGTACTCTCCAATCATGTCAAACTAATATTTTATGTCATCACCATATTTAGATGAATTTGAAAGTCAATCGAGGGTGGAAAGGTTCATCTCCACATCCTGAAACTCTGGAATCCTCCTGGGTTGTTGATCTATTTAAATTCATAGTAATTGGGCTGTCATCAAAACACGAAGACCTCCTCTGCCATTGAAACCAAGCCACTATATCTAAATACAAATATAAATTAATTTATGTAAATCTTGAGATTAAAAAGAAAAATAGAGCATTAAAAAGAACAGTTCACTCTACATTAAAGTGTGAAGAGGTCACCCGATCCTAGCTTCTGCATGCTCACATTTCTTCTGTCTCACATCTTTCTTCTCTTTCTTCAAAGTCTTAGTGTATTTATACAGTTCCAAGCAACCATATGTTCAAATCTATTGTTTGCATTCTACAAACTGTATGAACTGAATCAATTTTTCTCATCTGCTTGAAACTCAATTTGTTTCCTTCTTTTCTTCCTCCTCTCCCCTTTTTTCTAAATGTAAGATTTATCACACCAATATTGCCTTAACTAAAGTGTGATTAAGTATTCAAAAGCACAGTAATCAACAAGTGGTACTTTCACAGTTTGTATTCAGCTAGGTATTTATTAGGGGGAAAGCTTCACTGTTATTACTGGTAATATTTACTGAGAGCTTGTTATTTATCAGTCACCCTTCAGGACATATTTTAAGTGCTTCTTCTTCACTAAAGTATTTAATAACACTCTCAGTTACTATTATTTCTCTTTTCTTATAGCATCATAAATACCATTTTTATTGTTGCAAATATATTCACATTTATATTCGTGTATTTTTACTCTTCTTACAAGATGATAACTTCTTAAAAGTAATAGACTATTTGACATCTTTTTATTTCCTGTCTAATCATTTAGTTCTACTGAATTGCACTCAATCATAATAAAATGAATTGAAGTGAATTTGAAAAGATTGATATGCAACTCCAGGCTGAAGGATAACTTCTTTCACACATAGATACAAATATAGATGTAGAACACATCATCTCATAATGAAATTTATGAGTATAAAATCCATTGTTGCAGAAAATATTTTTATTTCCAGTTCTATCTATTAATTTGTATACTAAACTAAAAGTTTAATAATAAAAGGAAAGTGTTTTGGAATAACTACAATGAAGAGAAAATTTCCTACTTTATATTCTACAAATGACTTCTTCAAACTTTACAATACTGACAATTTAAGTGTTCTAACAATAATTTACCTTTGGTCAATATTATACTATTTTGCTTATTCTTCATATGATTGTAATAACTTCTATTGACTTTGCTTGTTGGTAATAGTATTTTTATAAGCTAATATGAGAAGTAATGGGTTTCATCATAGCATTTTTATATATTCATGTTATTTTACATTGTTCTTATTCATTCCCCAATGCCTTGTCTTATTCTTCTCTTAATCCCTTACCACCTCTTACTGGTACCCCATATTCTTTCACACCATAGTTTACTTTTTATTATTATTCATTTTGTTCCTTACATTCTTTTAATATTTCTTTATAAAAAATAGAACACAGTAAGATAAAATATATGTTACCCCTCTTAGTCTTGCTTATTTTCCTTAACATGATAGTCTCAGTTGTAAACATTTTTCTGCCCCTCATGGTTTCATTTTCCACACAACTGAGTATAATAGCATTGCATGTACATTTTCTTTATCCATTCATGTGTTGATGAACATATGGACTAGTTTGCTTTCACAGCTGCTGTAAGTAGAGCATCAATAAACACAAGTGTGCAAAGCTGAGTAGCAGATTGTCTTAGTGTCACCCTGAAAATCATAAGTCAGAGTCTTGGTCAATATATTTTTAGATTTCTGATGAAGCTTCACACAGGTTTTCATAGTAGATGCATCAGTTCACATTTCCACAGTGCACAGAGCTTTTCTTTTCCTGATTCCTCATCTGCACCTGTTGTCATTTCATGTCTTGGTGATGACAGTTCTGACTTGAATGAGAAAGCATCTTGAAGTAGTCTTAATTTATACTTACTTCATGGCTAACAATGCTGGTGCTATTTTCAAATATTTATTTTCTATTTGTTTTCCTTTCAATGAGAACTGTAATTTCAATTCATTACTCCATTTATCAATTACATGTCTTGGTTTTCTGTTATATTAATGTCTTCCATCATTTATATACTCTGGATATTAATCTCTCAGTGATATGTTGTCAGCAAAGACTTTTAAATTCTGAAGGCAATTTATTCATTCTGATTAGTATCTTCTTATCCATGTAGCTCTCCAATTTTATATAATCTTATGTGTCAATTCTTTGAATTATTGCCTCTGCTTTAGAAGGCTTTCTGCATCTATGCCTGCATTATAAAATGCTTAACTTGTGTTTTTATCATTAGAGAAACTGTTAAGTTTCAAAGTTCTCTGTCTTAACATTCAGATCCATGATCAAATTTGAACTGAAGTTTTGATGAATGAGAATTATGGACACAGGTTTATTCTTTTACTGGGAACTCTTTCTTCCAAGCACTCGTTGTTACAAAGGCTTCTTCCAATATACCTTTCAATCATTGTTGAAAAGTTTGTGGCTGTAACTGTGAGGGTTTATTTCTAGGTCCTCTACTCTGTTCCATTGATATACATATCTGTTTTGTTCTAGTACTGTGTTGTATTTTTACTACAGCTCTGCAATATAATTAATTTCAGGTCAGATAATGTGTTTCAAGAGAATGGTACCAAACATATTGCCACACTGTGGTTTGTGTTGCTGTAAAATTGGTCACTGAAAAGCACCCATAACTCATCAAGTTTGGTGAAGGCAAGTCCATGTTGTTGATCCCATGTGTACCCTTCACCTCTGTCATCATCACCACTGTGTGTATGTCAGGGGTGGGAGGAGTTTGGTGTATTTGGCAATGTAAGGTATGTTAAGGAAAGAGGTTGAATTCTGCTCATAGAATAGGTCAGCATTAATGCTAGATTCTGGAAGATCTCCTCTACTGAGGGAACTTTTGGTGGATATTTCCATGTCACTCAAGTATCTTTCTGTCCTTTTTCCATCTAGAGATTTATATTCAAATATCCCTCTCTGTTTCTCTCATCAATTTTGTAATCATGATACTTGCAAGTCTCTAACAATCAACCAGAACATTGGTGAATTTATATATAACTTCACATTTTGCCATTTCTCTCTCTCTCTCTCTCTCTCTCTCTCTCTCTCTCTCTCTCTCTCTCTCACACACACACACACACACACACACACACACACACACACACACACACACGCTTACTCATTACAAATCAGTTAATCATGATACTGCTCAACTATTATAGCCCTTCAGGAATATTCCAGAAAGTGACTATAATGCTGTAGCTCTTCACAGTCAGCTAATGTTTACAGAGCATATAGAAATATTCTAAATCTCCTTGTTTTTGGTCAACCAAAATACATTACCTCATAAGGCTTTGAGTGCGTGCTTAGCAAGAGATAGTCTGTGACAAGAGTAAGATGCACTTCCAGGTTTCTGGAATTGTGGGTTCAATACCACCTAGTTCATTCTAATGTGCAATTCATGTTTACAGGGCTTGTTAAATAATCAATTTCTGCTAAAGCAGTGGCAGACCTAGAAATATGTCTCTTAAGGGAGAGAAGTTCTCTTCGGTTGACTAAAGGGACTTGCTTAAGAATTCTAAAGTACTCCATATGCCTATATGGGTCTTACAAAGGTTCAGTATAGTAACTTTACTATTGCCATCTCATGAATCATTAGGACTACTCTACAGCAAACTACAGATATTGAAGAAACATCTCCTCTTATAGGCCTGAAGCAGAAATAGAGTGCTGTAAATTTTTTATCTGTGAATTAGGTACACATTCACATAGTTCATTCTATGAAAAGTATCCACGTGAAAAATGTGCTTTCTTCAAACTCTAAATAAGCTTGCTAAGAATTATGTTTTACTTCATTGTAAAAGGTAATGTTAGATACAATATCTTAACTTTTGTCTTATAAGGAATATTTCTGTATGGACATCACTGTAGTCCTCAGAATTTCGTTGAACTGGAAGGTTCTTGCATTTTGATAGGAATTATTTCTCATACTGTGGTGTGTCAATGATTTAGTTAGTCTGGAGTGATAGCTACCTGCTTCTCACTCGGTCCAATTAACATAAAGTCACCAATATAATGGAGCAGTGCAATACCTTCCTGAAGAGACAGGTAGTTTAGATTCTTGAGAACAAAATAATGGTATAGGGTTAGAGCATTAATATACCCAAGATAAGAAAGTGAAGTTGTATTGCTGGCCTTGCTGAAAGTAAATTGCTTCTGATAGACCTTATAGGCAAGTATGAAGAGAAAAACAGCTAGATCAATAGCAGTATATCAAATACAAAGAGATGTATTAAGCTTCTTGAAGAAGAAAAGCATATCAAGCACATCACTGGAATAAGAATCACCACTTGATTAACCTTACAATAATCAACTGCCATTCGCTAAGACCCATACATCTTCTGCAAAAGACCAAGAGGTAAATGAAATGGAGATGTGGTGAGAACCATCATGCCTGCAATTTTGGATTCCTGGTGCTGGAGTTATTCTCTTCAGTGTCTCAAGGTGTGTAATATCGGCACTCACCCACTATTGTCTCAGGTGGATGCAGACCAATTGGTTTCCATGATCCTTTCCAACACTAATATCTCTCACCCAAAGGGATTCTGGGTCCATAAATTGAATAAAGACTGAAAATTGATCATGGTGTCCTGAATTTTGGCTGCTATAATCCAAGTGAACATTATTCATCTTCTCTTCCACTTCTTTCCTCTTAACCACCCATCTCCCAACCCACACCCTCTTTCATTTCACGTGTGTCCGTTCACATTGACCCTTTCTCCATTTCTTGACATTCCTTTTAGCTTCTTTTGGTCTCAACACATAATTACACACACACACACACACACACACACACACACACACACACACACACACACATACACACACATTACCATCACCATCACCACCAATCTAGGATCCACAAATGAAAGAGATCATGAGGTTGTTCTTTCTGAATTTGGTCACCTAACTTAACATGATACTTTCTGACTGAATAAATTTTACTTTAATTTTTGTAATTTTATTTTTCTTTATATATTACTACAATTTTATTTCATAAATGTTCCATATTGTCATTATCTGCTCATTTGTTATTGGGTTGTTTCCATTCCCTTGCTAACATGAATAAAACAGCAATAAACATAGTGTGAATATATCTCTTCTCTATGGGGCAAAAGAGATTGATCAGAAGTTAAATGCACACATTTCTTTATCAGAAGACCCAGCTTCAATTCCCAACACCAGTGTCAGGCAGCTTACAACCACCTGTAACTCCAGTTCTAGGATATTTGACACCCTCTTATGGAGACACCTTGTACTGCACTCATGTGCACACACTCACAAAGAGATGGTAAACCTACAACTAAAAATTGTGTGTGTGTGTGTGTGTGTGTGTGTGTGTGTGTGTGTGTGTGTGTGTGTGAAAGTATAAAGATCCCTTAATGCACATGCCCAGGGCTGTTATAACTGGGTCATGTAACTTTTATTTTTCATTTTTCTAGAAACCACCATACTGGTTTCTATAATGACCATAGTACTTTTGGAGTTTTGGAAACAGTGGCAAAAGTAGATATTTCCCTATATCTTCCCAAGCATTTGTTGTTAGAGTTCCTGACTCTGGTGAGGTTATATCTCAAAATCTTTTAAAAGCATGTTTCTCTGCTGACATAGAATGTTGAACAGTATTAAAAATATTTATCAGCTGTTTGTGTTTCTTTCTTAGACTACCTTTTGTTTATTTCATTAGCCTATTTGTTGATTATATCTTTTTATTTAGTGTGTATGTTTAATTTTTGAAATTCTTTATAAATTTTAGATATAAGCCCATAGTATGAAGCATAGTTAGCAAGGATATCCTCTATTCTAATGCTATTTGCTCTGCTCATAGTTTCTTCTTATGTGAAGAAATTTGATTTCATATCATTCCATTAGTTAATTAATTTCAAGGACTAATTTCTTTGCTATTGGAGTCTTGTCTTTAAAATGTTTTAAATATTTAAACTACTAAACTAAAATGTCTCAACTATTCCCATATATCTGTACCTGGAAAGACATTCCTCATGTTTTCTTCCAGAAGTTTTAGCATTTTAGATTAAACACTAAAGTCTTCCATCTACATTTAAATGATTTTTGTAAAGGTAGAAATAGTTGGTTTAATTTAATACTTCCATAAGTAGATATTCAGTGTTATTAGCACCTCATCTACCTAGAGCAGAGAGATAAAGAAGAAAAAATAGTAAAGGCAAAAGTTAAATTGTCCCTATTTGCAAAAGACATGATTCTATATTGTTCTGATCATAATTTCCCCTCTAGCACTTCTTCCAAATTTTCTTTATCTCCCAGCCCACCTAACGTCATGCCATTCCTCTCTTTCTTTAGAAAACAGTTAAACAAATAACAATGAAAAAGGATTAAAAAGAAAAAGAATCTATAGAAATAGCCCACACATACTTACTCACATACATCCTAACACATTAAAACCTAAAATCATAAATCATAACATACTACCATAATATTCTAGTAAAACAAAAAAATGCCCAAGCAAAGCTATATGAGACAAAACATTCACAAAAATTCCAGCGAGTTTGTTTATGTTGGCCACCTATTGCTGAGTATGAGACCTGCCCCTGAATGTTGAAAATATACCTGGTGAGACTCCATTGGTGAAAATTTATTGTTCATTCACAAGTGGATGTTATTTGGAGATAGCTTCTTGGTTGGCGATGGGAGCTCATGCCCTTTTCCCCCCAGTGACCGTATCTGGCTTGAACTTGTGCAGACCCTTCTATTGCTGCCACAGACCCCATGAGTTCTTATGTGCAGCAGTCCAGTTGTTTCTGGAAGACACTATTTCCTTGGTGTCATGGATCTGCTCTTGCTCTTTTAATCATTTGGCTTCCTTTTCCTCATAGCAACTGGAGGTTCTTATAAGAGGGGTTTGATGAAGACTTCTGTTTAGTATTAAGTACTCCAAAAACTCTCATTTTCTGCACATTGTCTGGTTGTGGGTCTCTGTATTGGTTTCCATCTACTGAAAGAGGAAGCATCTTTGATGATAGTTGTGTGAGGCATTGGTCTAAGGGTATAGGGAAGCAATCTTTTTTTTTTTTTTTTAAGATTCTTACTTTATTTTATTTTTTAAATCTTTTTTTTATTTGATGTTTTCTTTATTTACATTTCAAATGTTATCCGCTTTTCTAGTTTTCCCTCCAAACCCCCTAAGTCCTCCTCCCCGTGCTCACCATCCCACACACTCCCGCTTCCTAGCCCTGGCATTCTCCTAAACTGGGTCATAGAACCTTCACAGGAGCAAGGGCCTCTCCTCCCATTATGACCAACTAAGCCATCTTCTGCTACATATGCAGCTAGAGCCTCGAGTCCCACCATGTGTTTTCTTCGGTTGGAGATTTGGTCCCAGGAAGCTCTGGAGGTACTGGTTAGTTCATTCTGTTGTTCCTCCTATGGGGCTGCAAACCACTTCGGCTCCTTGGGTCTGTTCTCTAGCTCCTTCATTGGGGACCCTGTGCTCTTTCCAATGGGTGGCTATGAGCATCCACTTCTGTATTTGTCAGGCACTGGCAGAGCCTCTCAGGAGACAGGTATATCAGGCTCCGGTCATCAAGCACTTGTTGCCATTCACAATAGTGTCTGGGTTAGGTGGTTGTATATGGGATGGATCCCCAGATGAGGCAGTCTCTGGATAGTCATTCCTTAAGTCTCTGCTTAGCACTTTGTCTCTGTAACTCCTTCCATGGTTATTTTGTTCCCGCTTCTAATAAGGACCTAAGTGTCCACACTTTGGCCTTCTATCTTCTTGAGTTTCATGTGTTTTGCAAATTGTATCTTGGGTATTCTGAGCTTCTGGGCTAATATTCACTTATCAGTGAGTGCATATCATGTGTGTTCTTTTGTGATTGGGTTACCTCACTCAGGGTGATATCCTCCAGATACATCCATTTGCCTAAGAAGTTCATAAATTCATTGTTTTTAATAGCTGAGTAGTACTCCACTGTATAAATGTACCACAGTTTCTGTATCCATTCCTCTGTTGAGGGACATCTGGGTTCTTTCCAGCTTCTGGCTATTATAAATAAGGCTGCTATGAACATAGTGGAGCATGTGTCCTTATTACNAGTTGGAACATCTTCTGGGTATATGCCCAGGAGGGTTATTGCTGGATCTTCCGGTACTACTATGTCCAGTTTTCTGAGGAACCACCAGACTGATTTCCAGAGTGGTTGTACAAGCTTGGAATCCCACCAGCAATGGAGGAGTGTTCCTCTTTTTCCAAATCATCACTAGCAGCTGCTATCACCTGAGTTTTTTATCTTAGCCATTTTGACTTCAACAAATAGTGCTGATTCAACTGGTGGTTAGCATGTAGAAGAATGAGAATTGATCCATTCTTATCTCCTTGTACAAAGCTCAAGTCTAAGTGGATCAAGGAACTCCACATAAAACCAGAAACACTGAAACTTATACAGGAGAAAGAGGGGAAGAACCTCGAACATAAGGCCACATTGGAAAAATTCCTGAACAGAACACCAATGGCTTGTGCTGTAAGATCAAGAATTGACAAATGGGACCTCCTAAAATTGCCAAGCTTCCTATACCCTCCCCCCCCACCCTGCTCCCCAACCCACCCACTCCTGCTTCCTGGCCCTGTACTGGGGGTTATGATCTTCGGGAGGCCAAGGGCCTCTCCTCCCATTGATGGCCGACTAGGCGTGGGGGGGGGTGAGGATAGCATTTGAAATGTAAATAAAGAAAAGATCTAATAAAAAAGTGACCCCCCCCCCAAAAAAAAATGAAAAATAGACTTTGCTTTATGTTTCATACAGGAATCAGAACTTACTGTTTAAAGTGCTCACTTTTGCTATTACGATATAGTCAGTGGTAGAGTATTTGCCAGTGTCTTGTAAGGATGAAATCCTGAGTTCATTCCCCAGCATCACCAATCCCAACAACTATTAAATAAGACAAGATGGACTCTTTTCAATTAGAATGGCAGGGACCCAGTGTGCTGACTCATGCATGATCATACTGTAATCTCAGCACTCAGTGGTGGAGACAGAGGATCAGATATTCAAGGTTATCAGCAATATAGGTGATGGAAGGCCAGCTTGAGTCTCATGATATTTTTGTTTCAAATGAAAATAAAGGAAAAAATTTAAAAAGTGAAAAAAAAAATTGCCACGCTTGTGTAAGGCAAAGGACACTGTCAATAAGACAAAAAGGCAACCGACAGATTGTTAAAAGATCTTTACCAATACTAAATCTGATAGAGGGCTAATATCAATATATACAAAAAACTCAAAAAGTTGGACTCCAGAGGAACAAAATAACTCTATTTAAAAATGGGGTACAGACCTAAACAAAGAATTCTCCACTGAGGAATACAGAATGGCTGAGAAGCACCTAAAAAAAATTTTCAACCTCCTTAGTCATTGGGGAAGCAATCTTAAGCAGAAAGAACACAGCTGCAGATCCCTCATTATCTGACCTCAAATTATTCTATAGTTATATTTACAAACACCCATAGTAATGGCCTAAAACCTCACAGGTAGGCCAATGCAATAAAATAAACAAACTCTCACATCTCTGCATACCTAGATTTTGATGAAGGTGTCAAAAACATACACTGGAAAATGAAAGTGTATGCTGGATTATTAGTGATATAAGTGTAGTATTTCCACAGATATATAATCTATCCTAACCCTCTTTCTTCGGCTTTTAAAGTCATAATGTTTTTTGGCTTTGAGTTTAGTGAGTTAATGGAAATGTTCAGTTTCCACCATTTTTTTTTCATTGTTTTTCTTTTCTTTCTTTTCATTTGTTCTTTGAGAACTTCAGTGGGTTTTTATCATAGTCCACCATACCCCAGTTAATTCCAGATCCATTTCCTTCCCGATCTATGTAACTTGTCAACATTATTTTATTTCATTTTTAAACAAATCAAGTCCAGCTCATGCTGATTATATACTTTTGGATGTTTGGCTTTTCACTGGATTGTTTCCAACTATACGTTTTTTGTTATTTATTTTTGGTTTTTTTGGGGGGGGAGAGCTATACATTTTAAGACATCTGACTTTCCCTCTCCCAGAAATTTTGTTGCCAGTAGCCCCTTGGTTTGATGTTGGATTTTATGCCTTCCTCTAATCTAAAAATTGGGGTTTGGTCTGAGTTGAGCTTGCAAAGGATTTGTACACACTGTGACAACTACTGTGAGTTCATCTGTACAGTTTCCCTATTGTCTTCCAAATATAGTACTTCTTTACAGTTATCTACCACCTCTGGAGTATTTTCATCCCCTCTTCCATAATGATGTCTGATCCTTGGGATAGCATTAAATAGGCATTCTATTTATGATTGGACATTCTCTAGTCTCTTATTCTTTGCCCTTGACGATTTATGTGTCCTTGTGTTAATCATCATGACAATATAAGTGACTTTGATGAAGGTTGACAGATGTGCTAATCTCTGGCTATAACAATTACTCATAGGAATCGAGCTTAATACCGTATCTATTTAGCAGAATGAACCTAGTAAGTTCTTCCTTAGAGCCTATCATCTATCAAGCTTCAGGTTCTTAGCCTACACAATGGTTCTGGGTATGAACTCTACTTGTATAGCTTTAAATTTAATGTGTAATTGGTTACTTGCATGATGTTGTTGCCATTGTTGCAACAGTGAATACTTCTTGATAGTGTACACATAACATTTATGTTCTTTGAAAAAAAGCAGATAGTGATGAAGCTTCCATGCCAGTATCTTCCTAATTTGTCCATGCTTATGACTTAAGCATTTGGGATGGATTCAGCTACAAAATCTTATCACCAAGGTGTAGACCATAATCAATAACACTGGTAATTGCCTGCAATGTTTGAGAGTCTGGGAGAATTTACTGGTCAAAACTACAAGACATGGTAACACTTTCCAGGCACCTAAGTTTTATGTGTTATCCAACGTTGTCCTTACCCTGGTTTAGGGTAATACCATTTTAACCTATTTTGTGTATGTGTGGCACGGGCGAGGGGGTATGCATATACCACTGTATTCTATTTTTATCCCTTGAAATACACCCCATGGCTCACTGATAATTTCCTGCCTTCTGTAGTTATTTCAAATGAAACACAAATAACAGAAGAATTAAAGTTAAATTCCACATACAATAGGAAATGTGACACTTATCATTGTGGACCAGGGTTACTTCACTCAGAATGACTGTTTCTAGCTCCATCAAGTTACATATGAGTTTCATTATATATATTTCTTAATGGCCAAATAACATTCCACTGTGTAACTATACCACATTTTCATTATCCTTTTATCAGTCAATGGGCATTTCCTGCCTATTCTGAATATAATACCAGTGAACATAGAAGAGCAAGAATCTTTATAGTGGTGTGTAGGTTCCTTTAGGGAACAAGAGTGGTATCATTTGGCAGATATACTGCTAATGGTTTTTGGGTTCTCTACACTCATTTTCATAATGGCTGCAAATTTCCACATACAGTAGCTATGAATAAATATGGGGTAAATAAACAAAATATGTTTTTTTTTAATCTCTTCTTATTTGTTAAATTTTATTTCTGTGTTCTTGTCTTTCTAACCTATGTTGCTAATCTTGTTATCCATTTAACTGATTTTTTTCCCTTGTGCCAATGACTTTCATCTCCAGGAACTGGACCTGAATACACCTCCTTTTTTACTTCCTCTTTAATCTCATTCATCATATGATATAGAAAGAAGGCAATTAAGTAAATGAGACAGAAGAAAAGTAAAGAAGAATATTACAGTGGAAAAGGAAAAGGAGTAAAATATTTAAAAAAAGAAAAAAGAAAACAACACGGTATTTTCTCAAAATGGGAATAAAGTACAAATATGGCTAAATGTAAGAAAATGGATAAAAGTGTAAAATATTATGAGTCTAGAAAAATCCTCAAGCTAAATAACCAATGCATGTGTTCAAAGGGCCTAGTGCAGACTCATGCAGGCTTTCTAGTTGTCATTTAGTCTCTAGGAACCTCTATGAGCTCTGCTTTAATGATTCTGTGGACTCATAACAGAGGGTGTAGAGGTGTGATTGTTTTGCCTGCTCATGAGCCCGTTTTCCATCTACATGGTTGTCTCATTCAACCTTGATATGAGGGTTTATGCTTATTTTTATTGCATCCTTTTATGCCATGTTCAGTTGATTACTAGGAGGCTTGCTTCTTTTCTGAGGAGAAATGAGGAGCGGTCCATCTGGGGGAGAGAGGAGGCTGGAGATCTTCTGGGAGGCGGGGAAGAAAGGGAGGTCTCATTGGAATGTATTATAGGAAAGAATCCTTTTTTTCATAAATAAAATATTGTTTTGTTTTTTCAAGTAAACCATTTTCCTCCATAGACTCTCCAGAAAAGTAACATTTCAAATAGATAAGCTATCCTTCTATCTGGAGCACAGTGCAATTCTCTGACAAAAGCTAAATCATACACATTGAGCTGGTAGCATTTGATACACAGATGTCTTGTAGTCCCAAGTGAAGAATATCCAAGTCTGGAAGTGAAGAGCTGAAAGCTTAAGTTACCTTGGTTGAGTTACTCCAAAATGTATGTTAGAGGATTGTGAACCTTGGTTTTTCTTTTAGTTCAATACTTGGTGGTTAATAGTCTTGGTTAACAGAAACAGAACATTTCTGCTGTAGGGTTTCCAAAGGTCCTGTTGAAATATAAATTGTGACAACTCCTGGAAAACTGGATCAGCGGGCAAAATCAGACATATTCCTGCCAGGAGCAGAATGTGATAATCAAAAAAGGGTACAGCTGCTAGTACCCAGTGAACATGGAAAAAAAAATGTATGGCACATAGGTGGTCTGTTTGGAAATCTCTTTTATTCCTTTTTGCTGTGAAAATACATGCATAAGAAGCACAAAATTAGTCTAAGAAAGGCATGATGACCTGAGCCTTAGAATCTGAAGACTCCAGTAGAGTTGTTAGTAGAGAGTCTGATACAACAGGGACAATGGAATGAACAGGGGAGAATCAATTGCCTCCATATGCACAGAACCATTGCAGGGGAAGTGAATGGACCCTACCATCCATCCTCTTTTCAATTTCCTCAGGAAAGGAAATCTACAAGAATCCTGAGAGAACAATTACCAAAATTTTTATGAAGAAGACAAACCAAGTAGGCAACAGATGGGCTGTGGTAGATAGATAATTACAGTTGTCAGTGGGTTGCTCAGATCTCTATTAAATGAAGAATGTGTTCACCCAGAAGCTGAGAGGACTAACAGTAACCACCTGTTTTAGCTACCATCCCTCAAAGACTGAATCACTTGCAAAGAATTTCCTGCTCATGGGGATAGACACAGGTTACCTGTTCATTCAGTAGCATGAAACTAAAACTAAGATGAGAAAACATAATCATTGGTCTTGTGGTGATTGGGGCAGGGGAAGGGAAAAGGAAAGGGAAAGGGAAAGGGAAAGGGAAAGGGAAAGGGAAAGGGAAAGGGAAAAAGGGAAAGGGAAAAAGGGAAAGGGAAAGGGAAAGGGAAAAAGGGAAAGGGAAAGGGAAACCTCACAGAGGATCAAAACTCCAGAATGTTCCATTGTATTGACTATGACTGGCATTGAGCCTGAGTTACCACTTTACCTATTCCTCTATCAATTCTTTATTTTGCAGGTATTTATTTTTCAGAATCAATACTTAACAGTTATCTTTTGTGTGTGTGTTAAACTCTATCTTGGAATCTTGTTCCTGAGTTACTCAATCTGTGTACATGCTAATCAAAGTAATGGTTTCTAAAAGTTTACCAGTTAGTGGGACCATATCAATCCATTTTAGGATTAAGGATTTTGATACAAGGAATAATGTATCTCTTAAATTCAAGATCAGTTCTCCAACCTTCTTAAATATTTCTCTGTATAACCATTAAAGAGCTGGATAAAGCTCTTTAAAGACAGACCTTATATGCAAAGTTTGAAATGTTTTCAGTGTGAACTAAAAGTCAATCAAAGTGTTCATCATAGTGTAAAATCTTCATTGTCTAGGATACACGCCTCTGGGTATGCGTGTTAAGGCATTTCCAAAAAGGTTTAACCTAAGAGCAAAAATCCAAACTGACTATGGGAAGCCCCATCCCATAGAATGGAGACCTGCACTGAAATTCTGTTTCTTGACTGTGGACACTATGTGATTAAATCACCTCCTGTTCCATTCCCATATTTCCCCTATAGTGATGGGCTATACCCAGAAACCACTGACCAAAGTAAAATATTCACTCTTTTAGCTTCTTTAGGCAAGTACTTTCATGTAGCAACAAGAAAGGTCATTTGCAAAGCTGTGGGGGGGAGTGGACGTGAACCGGGTGGAGGAAGAAGTGGGAAGGAGAATAAAGTTGCCTTCTGCAACTCCTCAAGGATTCCTGATCTGCCAAATCCAGTGGACAATCTGGAATGGCTCCAGGCACAAGGTAAAACTATGCAAAGGGCCTGAGGCCAGGGTGGTGCTTGCTTCTCCTCCTGTTGTCGAAATCACTTGGGTGATTTGCCCCTCCCCTACAGGCTAAGGTGAGACAGATTCAGCTAAACAAAGCATGTCTGCCCCCTTTATGCCCTTGAATACATAACAGTGTGAGAATTGGCTGAAAACTGTATGTGAGCTTACACACTAAACAGTAAAGTTAGGCTGCACCCTGATGTTGGTCTCCTGAATGCAAAGCCTGGAAATCTTTCTAAGCACCACCTGCACATTTGCCCCATTTCCCAATTCCTGTTCACACATGTAGGTAGGATTTCAAGTTACTTTTCAAGCAACTGTTTACTGTATTTTCCTAAATTTAAAAAGGTCTTTTTTTTTTTTTAATGATGTTGCAAGATCAAGTATCATCCCAGAAGAAAATGTATGACTCTATTTATGCAGTACTTTCAAATGCTGTTTAATGTGTGTGTGTGTGTGTGTGTGTATGCGCGCACGCAAGCATGCTTTCCAACCCAATGCTTTTGAAATGTATTACTGTTTGAGAAATAGTCAAAACTTGAACTTGATTTATGGTATAGATTCTGAATGCTGGTTAACCTTTGAAAAGCAGACAAATCTTGTTAGGAAAATTCAGAATGAACTTAAAACTTTTTCAAGTTTTCTTTCTTAAAGAAAGGACATAATTAACCTGCATATTTAATCAATTTTGATACTGCACAGAGTTGTTAATATCATAACATTCACTCTAGAAGCCCTCCTCAGGCAATTTTCCAGTTTCTGTTTACCTCTCTAAAAAGAACTGCTGTCCTAGGATGTCATCACCAAGAGGTTTTTACCTCTTGGGAATGTAAAAGAAAATAGTCACAAATTATGGGAACCTTGCTTACGATCTATCTATATTATTGAATTTATCAATATTTTTAAAATTGTCATTCCTGTATAGTATTTATATAGATATTCTACTTATGTTTTTATCCATTCTAAATTGGATGATACATTTTGTTCAATTTATATTTGTCATGGATAAAGCTTTTATTATTATTAATTATTTTATTTACTTATATCTCAAATGTTGTCCCCCTTCCTGGTCTCCCCTTCACAAATCCCTCCACCCCATACCCCCTCCCCTTTGCCTCTAAAAGGGTGCTCCCTCATCCAAGCAAACACTCCTGCCTCATCCATCTAGCATCCTCCTTTGCTGGGGCAACAAGCCTCCACAGGACCAAGCACCTCCCCTTCCAATGGTGTCAGACAAGGCAGTCCTCCCCTATATATGTATCAAGAGCCATAGGTCTCACTCATGTTGATTTAATCAGGATTTGTAATCTTGCACAAACATCACGACCAAGAAGCTAGTTGAGGAGGAAAGGGTTTACTCAGCTTACACTTCCACATTGCTGTTCATCACCGAAGAAGTCAGAACAGGAGCTCACCCATGGCAGGAACCTGGAGTCAGGAGCTGATGTAGAGGCCATGGAAGAGTGCTGCTTACTGGATTGCTCTCTGGCTTGCTAAGCTTGCTTTCTTATACAACCCAGGGCTACCAGCCCAGGGATGGCACCACTCACAATCAGCCCTCCCACCTTTAATCACTTATTGAGAAAATGCCTTACATCTGAACCTAATGAAGGCATTTCCTTAAGGGAGGCTCTTTTCTCTGATAACTCCAGCTCGTGTCAAGTTGACACACAAAACCAGCCAGTATACATATATGCTTTTCATTGGTAGTTTAGTCCCTGGGAGCTCCGAGAGGTCTGGTTGGTTGATAGTGTTGCTCTTCCCTTGGGCTTGCAATCCTCTTCAGCTCCTTCAGTCCTTCTCCTAACTCTTCCATTATGGTTCCCAGGGTCAGTCCAATGATTGGCTGTGAATATCTGCATCTGTCTTAGTCTAGATCTTGCAGAGCCTCTCAGAGGACAGCTATACCAGGCTCCTGTCTGCAAGCACTTCTTGGCATCAGCGATAGTGTCAGCGTTTGGCATCTGCTGATGGGATGGATCCTTGGGTAGAGAGGTCTCCGAATGGCCTTTCCTTCAGTCTCTGCTTCATTTAGTCTGTGACTTGAATCTTGGGTATTCTGAGCTTTTGGGCTAATATCCACTTATCAGTGAGTATATACCATTGATGTCCTTTTGGTTCTGGGTTACCTCACTGAGGGTTACAATTTTTAGTTCCATCCATTTGCAAAATTTGTGAAGTCATCATTTTTAATAGGTGAATAGTATGCCATTGTGTAAATTTACCACANTTTCTGTATCCATTCTTCTAGTGAGGGAGATCTAGGTTGTGAAGGGTGTTGTTTCCCTAATTTCTTTCTCAGTTCATTCATCCTTTGTGTAGAGGAAGGCTACTGATTTGTTTGAGTTAATTTTATATCCAGCCACTTTGCTGAAGTTGTTTATCTGCTGTAGGAGTTCTCTGGTAGAATTTTTGGAGTTGCTTGTGTATCTGTCATACCATCCTAAAATAGTGCTATCTTGACTTCTTCTTTTCCCATTTGTATCTCTTTGACCTCCTTTCATTGTCTAATTGCTCTAGCTAGAACTTTGAGTACTACATTGAATAAGAGAGAGTGGGCAACTTTGTCTTTTCCCAGGTTTGGTGGGACAAAGTTGGGTTTTGGTGGGATTGCATCAAATTTCTCTCCATTTAACTTGATGTTGGCTGTTAGTTTGTATATTATGGACAAAGCTTTCTATGCAAATTTTGATGTAAATTTTATTCCACTGTTATAATCTCATATCTGAGAGTGAACTAATTGTGTCATGAAGGACATAAATGTTGAATTATATTAAATAATGACCAGTATTTTTAAATATCTTTAAAATATTTCTTTAAATTTAATTTTATATGAATGATGTTTTGCTGCATATTTGTCTGTATACCACATGTGTGTCTGGTGCTCATGGAGTCCAGAAGAGTGTATCAGATCCTCTGGAACTGAATGAAGTTACAGGCAGTTGTGAGCTGCCATGTGAGTGCAAGAAATCTAACTTAAGTCCCCAGGAAGAGCCGTCTTAAGCCTCAGTCCTCTTTCCAAACCCTATACAAAACATTTTTATATAATATTTAAATTTTCATTTGTATCAGCTACATGATAGTACCTTTACATCTTGACCAACATGGGACATGTAAAAGTCTTTGTAAGTGCCATATAGACAATATTTAGCCCAGGATGACTAGTCTTTAAAATTTGTCTATAAATTGTCAGTTTTATGAAAGCAGGTGCCTTGTGCATAGTACTTAAGTATTAATCTTCTGCATGTACTTGTAAATGGATAAGTTAAGTAGGAAATAAGAGTCATAGCAAGCAACAAGGATAATATTTAAGGAGTTCTGTTTTACAAACATGTATTGAGACAGAGACAATTTTTATAAACATAACAATTTAATCAATTTTTACACTGAACTATAAATAGAAAATCAAAATTACAAAACAATTTCATAATTTTCTACAATTCACACAGCAAGGAAATCAAGCTAATATCTGAGTCATTCACATCTTGTTAGATCTTGAGCTTCAATTATCTTCACCGGAGACTCCACATTAAAATATACTCTACAGTGCATGATTTTTGTTATATACTTTTCACTCTAAATTACTATGCAAGAATTTTAAGTAACTTTCTGAGGTCAACAAATGGTAAAGCTACTTGGCATTCTCTGTTAGCTACTTCTCTCTGCTTGCTACACTGTATCCTCCCTCTAAGCTGTGGAGGATGTCATGGTATCTTCATTGTTATTCAAAAGCAGATTAAGAAAAATAAGACGTCATGGAACCACCAAAGAGATAATATAATTCTAAACATTTTTGCAGCAAGACAAAGAAACCTGATTTCATATAAAAAACATTACTACATATAAAAATCACATGTTGATCTTCACACAGTAATAGTGAGTAACTTTAATACCCCACTCTCACCACTAGACTTGTCGTCCAGACCAACAGTAAACAGAGAAATGCTCAAGTTAAATATCATCATAGATCATCTAGATCCCAAAGTCATTTACAAAGCATGTCAACTAAACATTAAAGATGTACTTTCTTCTCAGCTGCTCATGGAACTTCCTCAAAAATTGACAGCATATTAGAACTTTAGAAAGCACACATGTACCACATACATACATATATATATGTGTCCATATGATACGAAGAGAAGGAAAATGAAGGAAACAACCATCATTTTACATTAAACATTCTATAATTTAGGTAAATCACAATATTAATAGTTTATGAAGAAGAATGCTAAGTTGAGAATTCTGAATCTCTATTGAAACCTAGAGTATATGAATTACTGACATAATTACATAGATATATTTAGCCTGCAGCCCACTAGACACACAAACCCTAGAACAATTATGCAAGTAATCCAACCAAAATCATAGGTTACTTACTCAAAACGTGATAATTTCTGAGATTCATTTCTTGTACTTGATTGTGTCATTCTCTAATGCAAACTTTGTACATTAAAACATCTTGTGACAATAGCCACAGATTGGACATACCTTATAAGGATACATGGTAAAAGAATAATGTTACTATAATATCCATTTAAATATAACATTTTTGTTGGTTACTAATGATTGTCAGTATGATCAGATAAAGAAATACCTAGGGAGACACATTTCTAGGCATATCTGTCATGGTCTTTCCAGAGACCATTTTCTCATGAAGAAATTTAAATAATGAGTTAATCCCTTCAATCCCGTCATGTGTTCTTCATATAATGATGTTACTAAAAGGTAATACGTGTAAGAGACACCTGCAATATAAGTCAGTGTGTGCATATTCATTGTGCTATGCATTGTTCTGATTCCACCGTAATATTCGCCTTAAAATAGGTACAGAGTCAAATGATTAAGTCCTCTTAAACTCAGAGCCAAAAAACAAAACCAAAAACCAATAAATAAATAAATAAATAATAAAAACATAACCCCTTCCAAAACCAAACAAACTTATTTTCCCTAAAGTTGTTCCATCAGTAATTTTTAAGTAGACTGATGTGAAAAGTGTAGCACATATTTCTCACATACTCCAGAAAAGCTACCTCAATGAACCCCTACTAGATGAGTTGAATTTCATTTTTCAGTTACAGAAACTAAAATAAGTCACTGAACTCCTAAACCTAATGACTGAGTAAGAAATTAGTGGTATACCAGCAGAAGGGCTTTGAATTATTCTTTCAAAAAGAATATGTGATTTAGTGACTATCTTAGAATTTTTGGAGGATTATATTTACAAATTCTCTATCATCTGTTTCTGTAGCCATTCCTCATTCTGACCCTTAACATGTGTTTCTGTTCTCTCATGTAAGTCTAACATAAGGAAGTTGTCTATAGACTGTAGGAAATAGGAGGAGGCTCACCATGAGATTATTTATTGTCTCTTCCCTTCACAAGGAAAAGCTACCAGGAAAGTGAAGCTTGACAACCTGAATGCAGCTGTTTGTTCATGCAGCAGTCCATGAAATGCATATTTGTAACAAAATAATAGTGTTTTCCAAGTCACTCAGGCATCTTGGCTCTGGTACCCTTTGAATTTATAAACATTGTGTGTGTGTGTGTGTGTGTGTGTGTGTGTGTGTGTGTGTGTGTGTTGCAAATGACTCTGGACCGTAGAAATACTGTGTACCTGTATAAAGCACATCCCCCTTTCTTGTTCAATAAGTAGTCAAATATTCCAGAGTAATTATGAGTACCTTACCAGTAGCACAAGTTATAGGAAATTAGCTTTTATAAAAGTTATTTTTTTAACTATCATTACCACTTACGACTCCATAATCCTAAACACCAGGGGTGTAACAGAATAATTAGCTGTGTGACAATGGTATAAATTTAGTCTTGTTAAAACAAGGATTATTAATATTCCTTTCGATTATCATTGTGGACTAACTTCCCCAACCATAAAGTATGTATACTAAGACACAGACCTGTGATTCTATGGCTCATCTAAAGTGCCCAAGGAAAATGGAATAAAGATAAATGGAGAGGGAGGGAAGAAGGGGAGCAGAGCCTAAGAGCATCATAAACCAGATACATTAATCACATTTTAACGAGTGGAAGCATTATATATTATTATAAAACCAATAGCTGCAACAATACTATAATGATGCCACGATGATGCTGTGTTCATAGCAGTTTGGCCATTAAAATTCCAGAAGCTTCGATTCATGTTTATATTTTATTTCTTATTACCCTCTCTGGGTTTATGTGATAGAAATAATATCCAAAAATACCAAATTGTGTGACTGAAATGTAGAGCCATCATCTATCCTTGCTAGTGATAATGATTATGCCTAAAGAACTATTGCTCACTCATAAGCACAATCACTGGGATGCCCTGAGAAGAGTATCACCATCATTGGCAAACTAAGTTTCCCCACTAATAAACTGAGACTTGAGCAAGGCTCAAGTCCCTCAGATCTCAATGCCATTCTCTGTATAAGAGAAAGGGATACAGGAGTGTCTATAGCACTGGGACCAAATCCTCATTACAGAGCAAGGCAGCTAGTCATTCATTCACAGTAAAACACTCAAGTGTTACAGCAAATTACTTGGGGGAATTGCTTAGTTATTTTAAGAGCTATATTGATAACTATCATTATATATCTCAAGTATATTGTGTCACATACTAAGAATGAAATAATGCATGATTAGTATCTTTACCATGTATTAATTATTGTAGCTAATTAGTGGTAGCTGGTAAGCAGTATTTTATGAGTGAATGAGGAAACAGTAAAGATTTTTTAAGTCAAATCACATGCACACACAAACATAGAAAAGGAAGATACATTTAGAATAGAATATTTTGGGTCCATATTACTTTAAGCCAATGACTTAGCCTATGGTTTTATTTTTTTCATGTTTCCTTCCACTGTAGGACCAGACTATTAATACAATTAATGATGCAGAGAGGCTTAGCAGCATATCTGAGCAATTAAGCCCCTTCATTCAGGCAGTAATAAAACCTGCAATTGTCTCCTTTCTGCCTGGAAGAGCAACTTTATAGTTTATTGAGCAAGTATGGTTTTGACCCAACTGCGACTGTTCTTAAACTTCTTTGCATTCTCCTGTAGTCAGCTAACTCAGTGAAAGTTGTGTCTATTTTGGAAGACAGGATCACAAATCAATATTAACAGGACACATCTGGGCTAGGTACTGTCTCTACGCACAAATTTTATTCACAGTCACCTGAGTGAGCCAAACTTTCCATCAATTCTCAGAATCCTACTTTTCGCTCTCTTTTGTCTAAATATGAAATAAATAAGGTAGTGGCCAGGATAGTCATGCTTGTTGATTCACTTCTATATATTTTACTTATTCCTAGCAGTGAAATCAAATTCTTTCTCAGCAGGCTCTTAGGTTAGCAAATATTTACACATACTAAACATACTCTTTGAAGCATATGTGACAGTAAGTATTTGAAGAACACCAATTGGCCCCATTTATGTTTAACTGCCACTTATTATTTATTTTCAGGAAGCACACATATTTTCCATATTTATTTATTTATTTATTCAATTATTCACTTTACATCCCCATAGCAACCCCCCTTCTTTTCCCAGTATCCTTTCACATAGCCCTTCTCCCAGTTCCCCTCTCCTTCTCCTCTGATAAGAGCAAGGTCCCCCACCCCATAGTATCAACAACACTGGCACATGAAGTCATTACAGGAGTAGTAGGCACATCCTCTACCACTGAAGCCAGACAAGGCAGACCAGTTAAGGGAAGAGGATCCATAGATAGGCAACACAGTCAGGGACAGTGAACCCCCAGGAAAACCAGTCTGCACAGCTGCTACATATGATGCACACATGTTTTTGAGGCAAGGCAGCTAGTAGGCAGAATGTGTAAACTTCTGTATTCTTTGACATAAAGGAGATCAGAAGAATTGTGAAGCAAGTGCTGAAGAGTGCCATAAATAGGTTGCAAGTTTATAGACAAAGTTAATGAGACTAGAGCTCTTTCTATGTCTTAACAGGCTGATAGTCTTGAGTAAGAAAGCTACAGAAAATTGATGAGATGCTCTTATGTTATCTAAGCATGTCATGAAACAAAATTAGATTAAACATAGTAAAGGTGTTGAGAAGTTCGGTGTACCAAGATATTGTCATAAGTTAATTTCAAATGGACTAGATACTAGCCTTGTGTTTTGTGGTCTGTCACTTTCTTGGATCACTATACAATATTATGAATCAGCCTAGGGGAGAATACGATAAGACAGATAAAGATAAGATGAAAGGAAATAATGAGAATGAAAAGTAGAAGAGAAAAAAATAATTAAAGATTTCCCTGAATTAAAAATAAGAAGAAAAATGACGGTTGCTTTCCTGGACTGGAAGAAGCAGATAGCAAATGTAGATGGATCCTATCTCCCAATGATCCATTACCCAGATTTATATTCCTATCAAGTGTAGGCATCCTTACCACTTATAACAAGTGCTTCTAACCCCTTGAAGAGCAAGCAGCCTAAGTCATTGTAGTAAAAGGTACCACACACTAACAAGGAAATGAAACTTCTTGTCATTTCTTAAGTTGAAAAGAGATCGTGGCACAGAATATTATGTGAACATTAAAAAACACACACTAACAGCATGTTTACATTTTCATCTATTAATAACACTGGACAGAAAATATGCCTGTAGAAAGCAGAGTGTCTGAAATTAACAATCAAAAAGTAACATCCTTGAAACCTCTCTCCTCTGCTAAAAGATAAACAAACAATTCAATACCAGCTTCGTAATGACCACATATTTTCATCCACAGCAGGTTGCTGCCTAGTCCCTGCAGGAAAATGACAAATGAATGCTGTTTAATATTTTGCTTGAACAGTTTTTTCTTTCAGAAAACTATTTGCAATACGATAATGAGAAGAGCATAGCTGCAGAGTAGCATTTTATAAGGATGACTACCTTTCTAGGGCATATCATCTGATACACACTTTGTTTATCCAGAATGAATTCAATGGTTAAAATGATTAATTGAACCCATTTTGTGTTACTCATCCTAGCTCTTGCAAAGGAGGTGATTGCTATTTTTTTTCTTAGTGACTCATACAAAGATGCCAGCAGTTCACTGGCAATAACAAAATGACATTTCTAAACTTAGCAGTTCATAAATCTTATAAGATGCTAGCCATATCCAGTTCTCTTTCCTCATGCTCATCTCTGTACAAGCTCAAAAGTGCAAAAGATGTAAATATGTCTGGAGGGCAGGGAGAGACTTCCTGTGGCACTCCATGGCAGGTCCCTCTCTTAGTACCAGGGAGAATTCTGGGAGGAATAGTGTGTATATTTTCAAGTGATAGCTTTCATTAGCCCATCAATGTGCTAAATTTGTCTGGTAAAAACACTCACAAAGTCTGTGAACATTTTCAAATTCCAATTTGGAATTAACAATCAAAAAGTCGTACCCATTCAATTCAATGGCTTATTTTTTCAGGAGCACTATGCAAATTCACATGTTTCCTCCAACCTTTCTATGTTATCTGTTGTGTGACAGGAAATATGCTACAACTCCACAGCCTCAGGAAATGAGTAAAAAAAAAATCCCTAGAATTACTTTCTGTGGTTCACATAAGACACTTACCAAATGTGCCGTGTTCTCTTTATATTTCCTTCCCCCTCACCAGAATTTCAATGCTAGTTTCTGAAGTCCAGATTCTAATATATGACTCACACAAGTCTACAGCAAAGAAAATAGAATTGAATTGAAAACTTGAAAACATACATGGGTAAAAGACAGATCATTTAGCAAAATGACAAACAAATTCTGATTAGTTTGGGTTGGTGGTGGTGGGTTTGTTTTATTTTGTTTTGTTTTGTTTTGTTTTAGTTTTGATGTTGTTTGTTAATAAGGTTTTTATGTATTTTTTGAGGATCCCACATAATATATTTTGGTCATATCCATCACCTTCTTCCTCCTTCCAGACCATCTGTAATGCAGCTTCATGTCTTTCATGTCTTCCCCTTCATTATCTCCCCACCTCAAAAGGCAAAACACGGCAAAATCCATGAACTCTGATTTGTGCTTGCTGAGCTTGGGTGTTAAGCCTGCCTTTAGAATATGGCTGATATCATTGAACCTTCTTTTCCTCAGGTTCCTCTCCATTTCCATTCCAGAAGTTCTTTCAGACATCAACAATTATGGGGCAGAGTTTTGGCTATTGGATGACAACCTCATCCCTCACTTGATGTCCTATTTTTCCTACTGGAGGTGGGCTCTACAAGTTCCCTCTCCTACCAAGATCTGACACCATTATGGAGGCTATGGAGTGCTCACAAAAAGGAATCTATCATGACAGCCCTACAAAAGACCCAACAAGCAGCTGAAAGACTCAGCTGCCGATATTTGCACCCAACCAATGAAAGAAGCTGCTGACTCCTGTGGTCGAATTAGAGGAAAGCTGGAAGAAGCTGAGGAGGGGGGAAATTCTGTAGGAGGACCAGCACTCTCAATTAACCTGGACCCCCGAGATCACTCAGACACTGGGCCACCCACCAGGCAGCAACACATATACAGAGGACTGCCAGGTCTGGATTTAGTCAGAGAAGATGTACCTAACCCTCAAGAGACGGAGGCCCCAGGGAGTTTAGAGGTTTGGTAGGGTAGTGGATGGGGACATCTTTGTGGAGACAGGGGGCAGGGAGGAGGTATGGGATGTGGAACAGTCGGAGGGTAGACCATGAGGGGAATAAAATCTGGAGTCTAAAACTAAACTAGAAGAAAGAGAGAGAGAGAGAGAGAGAGAGAGAGAGAGAGAGAGAGAGANGAGAGAGAGAGAGAGAGAGAGAGAGAGAGAGAGAGAGAGAGAGAGAGAGAGAGAGAGAGAGAGAGGAGAGAGAGGAGAGAGAGAGAGGAAATAAAAGAATATGGCTGATGTGGCAGGTGTCACTTTATTGAAGAAAATTGACCTTCTTTCGGTCAGCAGCAATCAGATGGCATTAGCTCATCCGATACGGCAGTGGCTTCATGTGCACTTCCTTTCTTCAAGCTGAAATTTCACCTAGCTTGATCTTGTACAGAGATTGTGTCACAGTTGCTATAAATTCATATGTACATCTACTCTATCTGGGAACACTGGTTCTGTAGTCTTCCATCACCTCTGGTCCTTACACCCTTTCTACTACCTTCCCTGCATAGGCCCCAAAGCTTGAAGAGAGTGGTATGATACAGAAGTCCTACTTAAGGATGAGCATTTCAAAGTCTCCTTGTCCCTGAACGATAATAAATAGGTCTTTAAATTAATTGATTTATTTACTTTACATCTCAATCTTGGCTTCCCCTCTCTCTTTTCCTCCCTGTCTTTTCCTGCCCTCCCCTATCTTGCTCTCCCTTTGTCCTCTGAGAAGGGGAGGTCCCCCATGTATATCAACCCCACCTTGGCAGATTAAGTTGCAATATGACTAGGTGCAACTTCTCCTATTGAGCCTTGACAAGGCAGTGTAGTTAAGAGGGAAGGAGTTCGAAGGCAGGCAACAATCAGAAACGGCCCCTGCTCCAGTTGTTGTATGCCACTGGTGATGGCAGGAACTTTCTTCAAAGCCTCAAAGTTCTCTCACTCACTATCCTGTGACATACCTCCTCCAACAAGGCTATACTTCTTAATACTTCACAAACAGTTCTACTGATTGGGGGCCAAGTTCTCAAATACGAGCCTGTGGTAGTCATGCCCCTTCAAGCCACCACTGTAGGTAATGCATACGTTGTGACCCATGCATAAATAAGATCATTTCAAAAAAGTTCTCATCGTTCATATTCTATTTACTTAATATTATACCTGAATTGTTTCTTACTTACTTATTTGTGACTTAAAAATACTTTGTATTGTTGTAAGTTTGGGTCTGAAGCTGAATTGCATCTCATTGGTTATGCTTATGGTTCAGTATACTGCTATACAATTTAATTCAAGTTAATTTATTGTAATTTATTGGCAGATGTGAGCATGGTGGATAATACTTCTACAATTCAGAGAGGAAAACTAGAATGACCTTGTGTCTCAGTTCAGTCTGGACTACATCACAAGAATCTCTAAGATCTCCATTTTTGGATTATGGAGATGGGGTTATATCATTTCTATGTCTCTCTTTGAAATGATGCACAACTATCAACAGAATCTGCCTTTAATAAGACAGTGGCTTTTTCAAAATTATTCCTTCTGTTTCAATAGTGGTACTTACTGTTTATCTTGTGGGAAGTACAATTTTTCTATACCAGGAAGAAGCTGAACTGAACAAACTACTGAGTTAGGTTATCTTATAGAATAAATTTCAAGGTACCAGAATGGGAAAAATGTTACATGCCTAATCATTGTTTGAGCTGCCCATCTGTGCAAAAGCAAGTGATCTGAGAATCCAGTGATAAAACGTCTACAAAATCAGGCATATAGTAAAAGCAAAGGCGTCTGGGTCAGGTGTTTCTGACAGTTTAAAAGTACTGTCAGCTTTCCAATTCGATTTAAGGTGGTTATTCCTCAGCTAGACAATATTGATATAAGATTCTAGTTCTGCAAAGAATCCTGTGATGGATGTTGAGGCTAAAGATTTGCTGGGAGTAAATACTGCTTCTGAGTTTGAAGATAGGATGTGGAGGATGAATTCAAAAGACATCCTGACTTTATACCAATAACTCACATTTTCATTGGCTTACACTGCCTGGTGTCCTCAGTCTTAAAACAGGAAGATAAAAGCAAAATCGCCTAAAATTTTAGCTTTTCTCTCACATCTCAGGATATACACACATGCCCTGGTTTAATGAATTTTAGATATTGATAATCATTGAAAATATAGAATCATGAACCAGGTTCCTTAAGCATTATTTACTCCGTCTAGATCTCAAAGCAATTTACCAAATAATGGGCTAGATGCTAACCCTGCGGTAACTGTGTAATTTCTTTTTTCTGTTTATAGTCTTTGGTGGATCCTGCTGGGAAATACTAATTTGGCTTTTCATTAACCAGTAACAGGACCCTTCCTGGTTTCCTTGCTTTCATTCTCACTGAGAGAGAACACTCGTTAACTCGGTATTGGTGATATCCAGAAGTGTTAGCAGAGCAGCCGTTTGGATTTTAAAGGAGGGTTACCCAAGAGATCTCTGTGTAATGGCAGTAATCCATCAGCGAGGTGTGCATGAGATGTAGGGAGGAAGCACGACATGTAGGGACTCTAGGCTCAGGTGGTGTCACTCAAAACAATGATATGATAAACTGGATTATACTGATGAAGCTGGGCAATTTCCACAGCTAACTTCAGTCAGTTCAGGGCAGCAGAAAAAACTAAGCTGTCAGCCCAGTTCTATTCCCTGTCCCCAGACATCACACTTGGCTCCAGGATTCTAGGCAAAGCAGATGCTCACTCGGCCCTGCTACAAAGTCGCTATTTACTGGCATCAGTGCAATTTATTTCAGCAACTTCAATCCCTTTGGATTCAAAGCTTTCAAAATAACCATAGAAATAGACATGGCTTGTCATGACCAAACTCTTCAGTAAATGGAAAGGCAAAATGCCTCCTACCTACACAGATGTTGCAAAGTCAAATGTGTAAAAGCAGCTTGACTTTGATTTCTCTTTTAAGAAACTGTTAATAGTAGATTCTCCTCTGTTTCAGATGCCCTACACCAATATATAGGGAAAAGAAGCCTTTGATATTCTGTAGTTATAATGGGCATCCTCTTCTTCTTGACTAAGTTGAAATAATTTGTTCTTTAAAATGTGAATTCTTATATAACTAAAAAGTAGCTCATAGAACCATTCAGATCCTAGCTATTATTTTATGTATAAGAAAATGAATCTTTCACTGGACCATAAAGAAGTTATCAAGAAAAATGTAAGAAAAATGACAAAAATCTCATAGTTCGGACTTTAATCAACCTATAATTTACACTGTTCAAGGGATTTCTTGGGGGTTAGGGAAAACACAAATGATACTGTTTCTAATAATAAAACATATGAACTAGAAGAAGCATTAGGAATAATATAGACTAACATCTTAGCATAAGGGAAAGTGAGAGGACTACTCATCTGCCTGTGAGCATTTATTTCTAGACACATGTGAGTTGGGAAGGAAAGCCTGAAAGAAAACTGGCTCCTGCCTTAGATTCAGCTCTCTGTGAAAACCAGCTATTCCATGAGAAGATAATAGTCTCAAACATATCTCTCTAGCTTTAAAAAAATAAAGTAAAACCCCCAACAATTATGTTTGAAATTTGACAAATTACTAGATAAAATAGGCAGCACAGTGCCCCATAGAAAATGTTTAATAGGCAATCAACCTACTTTCTTTAAAGCAAAATATGAAAAACATCAAAATGGTAAAAAGGAAAGTGAGTCCTCCTTCACAAAGAATGTATCAAGATTATTGTTTATACATAAAGATTAGGAGATTATCTGTGGTTCTCAATTCATCAATATAAAAGTATGAAAAAAGCAAACTATAGACTATCATTGCCAGGGGCCAACAATGTACCTTCCATTCTGGGTCAAGGGGATATGAAGTACTGATGACTTACACACACACACCCACACACATACACAGAGAGAGAGAGAGGGGGGGAGGGAGGGAGAAGAGTAGAGGAGAGAGAGAGAGAGAGAGACAATCAAAAGAAATTCAAAATTCAAATGCAACTACCTTTAGTATTAAGAACTCCTATTTTTGTTGGTACCAAGAAAATTTTGCTCTGATTTTCCACGGTGTTTATATACTTGGGAAAAAACATTCAGTTAATAAATTTCTACATTACTTTCATAAGAACATTCTTGGTGTGAGTTGGCATCTCTGAATGTGATCAAAATAGGAACACAGTGAAGCTTTATTTTAGAACCGCCTGTGTAAAAGACAATCCCATGACTGAATGCATGACAGTCAAGGGCAAGCTTTGTCTTCATAGCCTTCCAGAACCTCCCAAATGACTCTATGCAGTACCTTTGTGTACCACACAGCTATCTGTAATTCCTCTTAACAAGCACTTTACAAAATTGTTTCTGGGATGGTTTAGAAAATATTACATTGAAAACTCTGAGTGCAAAGCCTTAACAGAGAAAAAAGTCTCGATTGACTTTCACTGAATTAACACCTTTAATCTGATATGTTTTTCAACTAATGATAGAGGGGAACCTAGACAAGGGTAAGAAAAAAGCTTCCTAGAGGACACAATCATTTCCATTTTAGAACAAAGAGCAAGAAGTTCTAGGGGCGGGGAATGGAAAATATGTGGAGCAAAAGGAAGAAGACAAAGGAATAAAGTAAGGATAATATGATCAAAGACCAGACACTGAAAAAGTACACAGACCAGTCAGCGAATTTCAGTCAAGGCTAGTTGGGATTTATCCTGACTGAATAGCAAGTCATACAAGGTTGGAAGTAGCAAAGGAAAACAATGAGTTGCCCTTTAGGGGGAAGCAGTTTCACTGCATTCTGAACCCTCAAAAGAAATAATGGTTCAGCTAAGGTGGGTAGATAGGTAGTTCACTGTAAATGGATCCTGAATGGAAGATATGCAATGGTAATAGAGAACCACAGGGAGATTTAATTAATGTTCTTCTTGATAGAGTTTTGTTGGCTTGCTTCTGTGTGGTTTTGTTCTTAAAAATGAGATGAAAATATGATAAATTCAGGCCTATCATTTTATAAGTCACAGCCTGTTCTTTTGTTTGTTTGTTTGTTTGTTTGTTTGTTTTCTTTTTGAGATTATAATATAATTACAATTCTCCCTTCCCTGTCATCTCTCCAAGCCCTCCCATTTTCTCTTTCAAATTCATGGCCTCCCTTATTTAAATAAATGCAAGGAGTTTAAGAGGTATGCAGCCCCCGAGGAGGAACAACAATATGAACCAACCAGTACTCCCACAGCTCCCAGGTGCTAAATCACCAACCAAAGAGTACACATGATGGGACTCATGGTTCTAGCTGCATATGTAGCAGAGGATGGCCCCCTCAGTCATCATTGGGAGGAGAGGCCCTTGGTTTTGTGAAGGCTGTATGCCCCAGTGTAGGGGAATGTCAAGGGCAGGAAGCAGGTGTGGGTAGGTTGGTGAGCAGGGGGACAGGGAAAGGGATAGAGGTTTTTGGAGGGGAAGCCAGGAAAGGGGACAACATTTGAAATGTAAATAAAGTAAATATGTAATAAAAATGCATTTATCATATGCATATACATATATATTCCTAAATAGAACCTGATCATTAAAAATAATATTACTTATATGTATGTGTGTTTTCGGAGACGACTATTTGATATTGAAAAACCAATTAGTTTGTTGTTTTTTTTAGGAATACTCTTTCTCTATCCCTCAGAATTGTTTAGTTGTCTACAGTTCCTGTGTAGTTTGAGTGTTTGTGGGATTTTCCATATCCTTTTCGATATGTCTATTGGTGTAATCCTGGATCTTTGACCAGCTTCTATTTGGGAAGACATATTGGTGAGATTTATGGGAATAGGCACTCCTAAAGCAATCTAAACCCTTATGCCCATGGGTAAGTGTAGTCTTCACCCCTCATGGAGGAGACTTCTCTTTGTAACAGACAAAGATCACTAGAGAAAACAATAATCAAATTGTGGAGCCCTGTTCCAATGCATACATCTACAAAGCATTCCTGTACATAAGACTCAGAAGACATTGTAGAAGAGGAAGCAGAAAGATTGTAAGAGGCAAAGTTCAGGAGTTTGCTGTGAGACTGGCTCTCCTAGTAATGTCATAGTATAGTTTTGTTTTCATTCTTTGCTGATGTTAGAAACAGAGCAAAAACACTTTCAAAGTAGAAGTATAGGAAGAATGTAGAAAAAAAGTTCTGCAAAGGCTATATTGTCTTTGAGAATCATTATCCAAATCAACAGACACTTGGATTTATGAGGCTACAGTGCCTGAACTAAAGGTAAATAGCTTTTTTGATAACAGAAAAGAACAAGCTATAAGGCAGCATGGAATAGATTTTATTCATGAGGCAGTGAATTCAGACAGATTGGTCAAATATATTCATCATTTTGAGCTTTCATAAATTAATTTTTAAAGGAGATACTTCTCTCATACACTACCTCCTAACCACAGTTTTCCCTCCTTCTCACCTTACATACCCCCTCTCTCCTTCCCCTTCCTCTATCCTCTCCCTCTCCACTTCCTCTTCAGAAGAGACAAGAGTCAAACAGGACAAAATAAGATACACCAAGGCAAGGCAAAAGCCCTTATAAGAAAGCTGGACAAGGCAACCACAGAGGAGAAAAGGAGTCTCAAGAGCAGGGAAAAGAGTCAGAGATACACCTGCTCCCACTGTTAGGTGTCCTACAGAAACACCAAGCTAACATTCATGCATAAGAAGAGAACCTGGTATAGACCCATAGAGTCCCCTTGCTTTCCCCTTCTGTCTCTGTGAATCCATGTGAGCCCTGCATAGTTGATTTAGTGAGCCATGGTGTCCTCCATTTCTTCTGACTCCCACAGTCTTTCCACCCCCTCTTCCACTGTGTTCTCAGATCTGAGTGGAGGGACCCAATAGAGATCTCCAACTTAGACTCTCTCTCTCTCTCTGCATAACATCTGGCTGTGGGCCTCAGCATCTGTTTCCATATGCTGTGGGAAGAAGCCTCTCTGATGACTGAACAAGGCACTGATCTCTAAGTACAGCAAAATATCATTAGGAATCATTTCATTGATTTTTTTTTCTTTTGCTAGTCCCATTTGTTTCTATGACAGTGAGGGTCTCGTTGCTGAAGACAACATCCACACATGGAGGGATCAAGCTGGTTTGGACATGAGGCCTTCAGCCCTATGTTCTATTCTTTTTGGACCAAAAAGGTACCCTGCAGACTATGGAAAGAGAAACACCCACTCCAACCCACCACAAAACCCATCACAAACAAGAAGACCTGGGGGCAATGATGGAACAGAACTTGTAGGAATGGCCAACCAAAGTCTGGTTTTACTTGAGGTCCATGCCACAAGAGAGAGCCCATCTCCAACACTGCTTGGATGGTTAGGAGCCTGACAGTTGAAAGCTGAATATGCTAAAGATATGACCTCCAAGGCCACAGGAAGGGTGTAGAGCATTGGCTGTCTCCACTGTATTTATTGAGTTTCTCTTGGGAAACAGTGGGCATCATCATCAGTATAAAGTTCTTTTCTCTTAGACAAAGACATTTACTTAAATCTGCTAGAGCCCTGAAGAAATTTAAGATTTTCCATGGATATGATAATCTAATAATCTCCCACCCTCCAAGATATGTTCTACACCATTATCCCTGAAATTTGTGATTATACTACTTTACATGACCAAAGGGACTTTGGTGGTAGGAATATTCTTGGGGACTTTAAAATGGTGAAAATGTCCTAAATTATCCATTTTAGCACAATAAAATAACTCAGTTCCATATAAAGAAATACTTCCTGTATCAAGAAATCAAATTACAATTAAGGCCAGGCCAAATGGACATGCATGTATAAAGGACCCAAGACTTGTGGCTGGGTTGGGAGATGAGACACACTAACACAGAGACCTGTTAGAGGATGAAATGCTACCTGTTTGGTGCCTTAGTAAGAGACTTGAAGTCTCAGGGAGTGGGGAGATCTGGTGGGGTAGGGTGGGTTGGGTTGTAGAGACATCCTCTTAGAGAAGGGGAAGGAGAATGAGATGGGATGAGGAACTGTCAGAGGGTGAACTGGGAGGGGGATAATGACTGGACTGCAAAAAATTTAAAGAATAGTAAGAATAGTAGTAGTAGTAGTAGTAGTAGTAGTAATAATAATAATAATAATAATAATAATAATAAAAGGATGAAATGCAAGAAAATGGAATTTTGCCAACACCCTCAGGAAGCTACAATATCCAGAGTATTTGCTGATTGTAGCCTAAGATACACAAGCCATACAAATAACATATAGAACTATAGGCTAATACATCTGTGCTGTTTATATCACAACAGTCTACGACACATTGTTACAGATGAAATTAAAAATGAGCATGCATGGTAATGGTGAAGTCAGACACATACATGGGTTTCAGAATCTATACTGGACACTACTTTTCCTGATAAAACCATGCTGATCAGATGAAACTTACATAAGCACTAGCCCCTTGTAAAATATCACATCATGTGATAGACAATATATTTACTTCTTTCACTATACTTTCATGTTTTAAATACATCTCACTGTATGTATTTAGGATTTTTACCCACCTTCGTTTACATTTAAAATTAGTCTCATGAACATAGATCAAATTTCACATCATTTTTTGGTTTCTTACTGGGGTAGAGTCTTTTATTTTATATGTAAGCTTTCTATATATGTGAACCCATTTGTGTGTGAATCTGTATTAAATGACGTGAATTGGATGAATATGAAAGATTACCTTAATCTCTCCAAACTTGCATTTTGTGATTTATAAGTAATGGTACGGGTAGCAGCAGATACACAGGTACAATACCAGATACACTGAGGCAATAATCATGAAAAGATCAGCGACAAAGAAATAGTATTTAAAGTGCACCATTTAAAACCCAGAGCTCTTATCACTCAACTTTCCTGTGTACTTTAGTTGACAGGGCCCTTAAAAGAACCCTTACTATTTTGTTTCACAGAATCAAAGAAATAAAATGTGTCTATGCTGGGACCTTTGAAATGCATAACACAAGAGGAATGTTGAGGGTAAATTTCGGTTTTCCACAGCTCATATTCCATACATTAAAATGTTGATCAAATAAAAATATTCCAAAGAGATTTTGGCAACAAAATTAGTTTTCTGAAGAAAATTTAAGGAATAAATTGCCCCTACTATAATGGAAAGAAACTGTAACAAGATAAAATAAGCTAAGGCAGATAACTATGAAGATCAATGCAGACGAGGTGACAATTTGCCAGCTGTTGAGGCAGGCACTGCCTTTCATTCTGACAGAACTTGACATCTAACCATTGTTAAATAGATAATGTTGTCTTTCACTTCTCCCTCTTTCTGTTTCATGACAGTGGATTCAAAATAGGTAACTTTCAGGTGCATTACTAGGCACAATTGAGTGTTTCATTCATATTACATTTAGTGACAATTATATCATCTTTATTACTTGAATGGTTATCAATTGCTAGGGAAAGAGTGGATTTTTCCCCTGCTTTCTATAACGTACTCAGAACCACTTATCTCAAAATAATTAATCTTTCATTTTCACTCCATATTGTACATGAGACATATTTTCATGGGTAGTAATGTTTTCATGTTATTGTTATCTCCTGACTGTAAAAATAAAATTATGAGCCAATGGAGTAAACTTTCACTCTGCTCATAAAACTTAATGGCTTTTAGAACTCCATGCATTTGAATCAGATAATTTTGTAGCTAACATTAAGTTGACTTTTCAGGCACTTGAATTAAAATGTCAGCTACTCAATATGATGATGCCAGTTCAAGTAGAAAGCAAAATTGATAATGGCCATTCATCAATAACTATCCATGAAAAAACTGTAATTACAAAATAGGCCCAATCTTTCTCCATCTGATTGTATATGTCATGAAAATTATAAGATATTATTGGTCCCCAGTGTCTACTAGCTTTCATATGCCTTCCTATGTATTTAGATATATAGACACAACTGTCTCCAAACATTACAAATATTACAAAGGGCAAAAGTACTTCTCAATTCCCAAAGCTCATAATTTAGCATTCATAAGTAATATTTTTAAATATTATAATTTTGGGACAAATGAATATTGACTTTTTAAACTTTGTGTTTTGCCCATAATGATAATGAGAATTATCTCAAACCTTAACACAGACTTTCAAAGAAATAATCATTTATCTCAGTTGATTTTTAGAAATAGAACATAAAAAATTAATTGTTCATTAGAACCATGGAATTGGCCAGTTTGTAACTGAAGTGACAAAATGTAAACCTCTGTTTACTTGACCTGTTCTCTAAAATAGTAGAAGATAACCAGATACTCAAAATTATTTAACATATAATCTAATTAAATATGTACTATTTTAAGGAAACAGATGGAGATGTGATATAGTGATTGTGACAGAGGACTGGATAATGTACTTACACAAAAATGTTTTATGAAGATTAGAAGGAAAGGATAGATGTCATAGATTCAATACATGCCTTATGCTTGCTAAATTCTGCCACGAATATCTGACAAGCTAATAAGTAGGCTACAATTTATATAGACGTTATCCTTTTCTTCCTGTTCTTCTTTTCCTTCTTTGTTCTTTTTTTCCTCTTTTATTTCTTCTCTTTCCCAGTATATGATATATTTTGAAGAATTCTCTTTTTTCATAGTGGCTGAATATAAGACGTTTGAGATTATTAAATGCATTAATACTATTTAAACTGTTAAAGTAAAATTCTATGAGGACATGAAATTCTTAGAGTTTTGGGGTTTTTTTTCCTATTTGAATTACTGTTTGTGATTTTGAGAATCCTTCAAATGAATGTTCTAGATCTCTACTTATACAGTAAAACACTAGACATCTACCTCTGTCCCATACTAGCACTCACACACACATACACGCACACGTGTGCACACATACACACACACGTGTGCACACAAACACAGAAAGAGAGAAAAAGAGAGAGAGAAAAAAAACTAAACAACTAAAAATATATTAATGGTTCTATGATTAGACAAAGTAAGGATAAACTAAAGATGACAATGGATGCCATCACATTAACAGTTGCTATAGGGACATTCATACTTCATAAACAATTGAGCTTATTTCTAAATGGACTTTGTAAATATCCTATTTACAAAGCACTTATTTTTCTTTCTCTTATATACTATCAAAGTGTCAGATAGTCAATAGAAGTTTTCATCTGTACCTTCTCCCTGAAGGTCAGCACTCTCCAACAGAGATACTTTCTTCAGATTTAGTGGTTACATTAGACAAACATAATTAAGAGTATCTTAACCTGTATTTTTGTGAAAAGTTATATAAATACCTCACCAGATGGCAAATGTATATTGCATAAGGTTCTTTGAGTAACAACACATCACTAACAATATAATACACTCAAGAGGTTTTGGCACTTGTTATAGGACTATGTTAAGAAAAAGGGCCAGTACATTTAATTTGTATATCAGAGGGGGCAAATACATACACATAGTCCATATGTATAGAAACATGTATAATTAGAAACTAAAAATGTATGCACTTAAATTCAACTATTAATGTTAATTCTTTTCAGAACAGGGCAATCAAATAATCTCTATTGTTACACTGCTTAAATCATAGTTCATCATCATAGTTTTGAAGTATTTTTCAATCTACTTATATGGCTCCAATTTGTGTTACAGTCACCCCTTCCAAATTATAGATTTATATAATTATAAATTATATAATTCCTGATGTTATTTTGATCATGCCCATATTTTTACTTGATCAAATGTCTATTGGGTATGTTATCCTCTGTTATTCTTAGCTTTATAATACAATCATCTAGGCAACATCAGTCTGCATTGTCCAAAAGTATTCTCTGAAAATATCAGCTAAGTATTTCCCAGAAATAAATTTGCCCTTACCTTTGTAAACCTATCTGTTTTTTTTCCTTTGAAATAATAGAGATGGATTTGTAGATCGTTCTGTTCTTTGGCAAATAAAGACTATCTGATTGAATCCAATTCCCTAGAATAACGAATAATGATTCTCTACTGTAGAGTCATCATTAACTCACCATTACTTATTGTTTTGTGATCTGAGTCTCTCTATGCTTATGGGAAGAAGTTAGTCTACAGAATAGTTGAGAACATAAAGGCCAGAAAGTAAAAGCCCAGTTGATTGTGGGTTGATCACCCACAATCTATGCCACATTAAGTAGGTAACAATTTAAGTTTTCTCAGAGAATCGCCTCAATTTTAGCAAAGTTTTCTATATGCTAAGTCCTCAATAAAGAATACTGAGGGGTTTTTGCTACTTTTTGTGATACACACCTTACACTAATTATGGATGATATAGAGAAAGTTAGCAACTTAAAAAAACTAATGAAGTATCAATGTCCCTTGCTATTCTTTGAGACTTGCAGAGAAGTGAGGGAACGTGTTTTCGCACATTCTACTAGGATCAGTTATCAGGACAAAAGTAAGAAGACTCATCACAAAATGGGAGTCGTGTGTGCTCATAGGAAAAAAAAATCAAATTAGCCTTTCCTGGCCAGAGCTTATAGGTACATAGGTTTAGAGTTAGCATGGACCAGTAGTATTCAGCCTGTGCATCACAACCCCTTTGTGGGTAAAATAACCCTTTCAAGGGGGTCACATATCAGATGTCCTGCATATTATATTTTTACATTATAATTCATAATAGTAACAAAATTACAGTTAAGTAGCAACAAAATAATATTATGGCTGGGGTTACAACAAACTGAGTAACTGTATTAAATGGTTACAACATTGGGAAGCTTCACAACCACTGGCATAAATCTTGTTCTTTTTAGAATATTTCACATACACCAGTCAGCAGAGCTTTCATTTCTACAAGCCAGAGGTTTAAATAATGTGAGAAGCAAACATATGCAAATTCTGACAATGGTGAAACATTTTATGCATACTCTGCCATTATGTACCTACTCGTTATGTACCATTCATTCTTACAGAGTTTTTACTGAATTGCACAATCAAAAATGTGATCAATAAAAATCCTTCTGAGCAGTATTATCATATTAGCATACTATTAATATGATAGTGTAGAAAATACAATGATTTTAAAAAGTAACCCTCAAGAAACTGGAGGACCCAAGGAGTGGGGAGGTCTGGTGAGGTGGGTGATAGGGTGGGTGTGGACATCCACATGGAGACAGGGGAGGGGGCAGGATGTGTGTAATGTAGAACAGTCAAAGGGTGGATCTGGAGGGTGATAAAATCTGGAGTGTAATAAAGAAGATTAAATAATTTTTTTTAAAAGTGAATCACTTACAATTTTATGGTATTATGTAATTTAAATAGGATAGTTTGTCAAATATCACATGAAGATATGGGGAAAATAGACACAAACATGCAAATATGCACACACAATAATAAATATATGCATAATTTATGTGTATAGGCATAAATATATGAGTGTTTGAAGTGTTAAGAAGTAGATTGTAATGCTTAGTCCTCAATAAGGAATTCTGAGGGATTTTGCTACTTTTTGTGATACACACATTAATTATGGATGATTTAGAGAAAGTTAGCAACAAAAACTAATGAAGCATCAGTGTTATGTAATACCTGTCCCTTGCTATTCTTTGAGAATTCCAGAATTTTACTGGTATTTTAAGACTCTTTCAACATCAGATAAAATTGAGAAAGGATGAGGAAAGAGATGATATTATTTAGCTTGCTCTTCTTTCACTTCACATTCATTCCACTGTCTGATACCATATAAAATTTAAGTCAATCATGTAAGTACATTTAAAGTAAGTCCTCCTTGCTACACAAACAGGACACAACATTTTCCTGCTTACAGGAAACCCACCTCAGGGAAAAAGATAGACACTACCTCAAAGTGAAAGGCTGGAAAACAATTTTCCAAGCAAATGGTCCCAAGAAACAAGCTGCAGTAGCCATTCTAATATCAGATAAAATTGACTTCCAACCCAAAGTTATCAAAAAAGACAAGGAGGGGCACTTCATACNCATCAAAGGTAAAATCTACCAAGAGGAACTCTCAATTCTGAATATCTATGCTCCAAATACAAGAGCAGCCACATTCNTTAAAGAAACTTTAGTAAAGCTCAAAGCACACATTGCACCTCACACAATAATAGTGGGAGATTTCAACACCCCACTCTCACCAATGGACAGATCCTGGAAACAGAAACTAAACAGAGACACATGGACANTAACAGAAGTTATGAAACAAATGGAGTTAATAGATATCTACAGAACATTTTATCCTAAAACAAAAGGATATACCTTCTTCTCAGCCCCACATGGTACCTCCTTCAAAACTGACCATAAAATTGGTCACAAAACAGGCCTCCACAGATACAAAAATATTGAAATTATCCCATGCATTCTATCAGATCACCACGGACTAAGGCTGATCTTCAATAACAGCATAAACAATAGAAAGCCAACACTCACACGGAAACTGAACAACACTCTTCTCAATGATAACTTGGTCAAGGATGAAATAAGAAAGAAATGAAAGACTTTTTAGAATTTAATGAAAATGAAGCCATAACATACCCAAACTTATGGGACACAATGAAGGCAGTCCTAAGAGGAACACTCATAGACCTGAGTGCCTCCAAAAAGAAACTAGAGAGAGCATATACAAGCAACCTGAAAGAACACCTAGAAGCCCTAGAACTAAAGGAAGCAAATTCACCCAAGAGGAGTAGAAGGCAGGAAATAATCAAACTTAGGGCAGAAATCAACCAAGTGGAAACAAAAAGAACTATTGAAAGAATCAACCAAACCAGCAGCTGGTTCTTTGAGAAAAAAAAACAAGATAGATAAACCCTTAACCAGACTAACTAGAGGGCACAGGGACAGTATTCTAATTAACAAAATCAGAAATGAAAAGGGAGACATAACAACAGGTGCTGAGGAAATCCACAACATCATCAGATCCTACTACAAAAGGCTATACTCAACAAAACTGGAAAACCTGGATGAAATGGACAAATTCCTAGACAGATACCAGGTACCAAACTTAAATCCGGATCAGATTGACGATCAAACCAGTCCCGTTACCTCTAAAGAAATAGAAGCAGTTATAAATAGTCTCCCAACCAAAAAAACCCAGGACCAGATGGGTTTAGTGCAGAGTTCTATCAGACTTTCAAAGAAGACCTAATTCCAACTCTCCCCCACGTACTCCACAAAACAGAAACAGAAGGTACTATACCCAATTCATTCTAAGAAGCCACAATTACTCTGATACCTAAACCACACAAAGGTCCAACAAAGTAAGAGAACTTCAGACCAATTTCCCTTATGAATATCGATGCAAAAATACTCAATAAAATCTTGACAAACCAAATCCAAGAACACATCAAAATGATCATCCATCATGACCAAGTAGGCTTCATCCCAGGGATGCAGGGATGGTTTAATATACAGAAATAAATCAATGTAATCCACTACATAAACAAGTCAAAGATAAAAACCACATGATCATCTCATTAGATGCTGAGAAAGCATTTGACAAAACCTAACACCCCTTCATGATAAAAGCCTTGGTAAGATTAGGAATTCAAGGCCCCTACCTAAACAAAGTAAAAGCAATCTACAGCAAACCAGTAGCCAACATCAGAGTAAATGGAGAGAAACTCAAAGCAAACCCACTAAAATCAGGGACTAGACAAGGCTGCCCACTTTCTCCCTACCTATTCAATATAATACTTGAAGTTCTAGCTAGAGCAATCTGACAACAAAAGGAGATCAAGGGGATACAAATTGGTAAGGAAGAAGTCAAAATATCATTATTTGCAGATGATATGATGCTCTACATGAGTGACCCTAAAAAGTCCATCAGAGAACTCCTAAACCTGATAAACAGCTTCAGTGCAGTAGCTGGATATAAAATTACCTCAAACATATCAGTGGCCTTCCTCTACATGAAGGACAAACAGGATGAGAAAGAAATTAGGGAAACAACACCCTTCACAATAGTCAAAAATAATATAAAATACCTTGGTGTGACTCTAAGGAAGTGAAAGATTTGTATGATAAGAACTTCAAATCTCTGAAGAAAGAAATTGAAGAAGATCTCAGAAGATGGAAAGGTCTCCCATGCTCATGGATTGGCAGCACTAACATAGTCAAAATGGCCATCCTGCCAAAAGCAATCTACAGATTCAATGCAATCCCNATCAAAATTCCAACCCAATTCTTCACAGATTTAGAAAGGGGGATTTGCAAATTCATCTGGAATAATAAAAAACCTAGGATAGCAAAAACCATTCTCAACAATAAAAGAACTTCTGGTGGAATCACCATGCCTGACCTTAACCTGTACTACAAAGCAATTGTGATAAAAACTGCATGGTACTGGTACAGCAACAGAAAATGGAATA
>NC_034595.1:41883595-41885727 GCF_900095145.1 Mus pahari | reverse complement strand
CATGCCAGCAAGATTCTGCTGAATGGACCCTGATATAGCCTCTTGTGAGGCTATGCCAGTGCCTGGCAAACACAGAAGTGGTGCTCACAGTCCATTATTGGATGGAACACAGTGTCCCCAATTGAAGAGCTAGAGAAAGTACCCAAGGAGCTGAAGGGGGCTGCAACCCTGTTCGTGGAACAACAATAATAACTAACCAGTACCCCCTGAGCTCATGTCTCTAGCTGCATATGTAGTAGAAGATGACCTAATCGGCCATCATTGGGAAGAGAGGCCCCTTGGTCTTGCAAACTTTATATGACCCAGTACAGGGGAATGCCAGGGCCATGAATTTGGAGTGGGTTGGTAGGGGAGCAGGGGCAGGGGGAGGGTATAGGGAAATTTCGGGATAGCATTTGAAATGTAAATAAAGAAAATATCTAATAAAATAAATGTTAAAGTAAGTCCTCTGACCTAGCCTCTCTATAGTACTCAAAAAATATTAAATTATATAAAAAAATGAAATCTCTGGTTCAGTACTAAGTTTTCAGATATATAATTTAGTTTCAGTGTTATCTGGTTTCATTGAATTGTTCACATAGGTTATAAATATTTAATGAAATGTTATATTTCTAACTTAAAACTGTTAAGTGACAGGAACTGCATAAGGGAAGAATGATTTATTTTGGCTCATAGTTTTGAAGGTTTAAGTATATCATGATAATGGAAGCATGGTAGCCCAGTTCACAGTAGCAAGAGAATGGGATGGTCAACTAGGAAACAGAAATTGTAGCCTTAGTCCACTAGATGTGTCCTTCAAAAGTCTGCATATAGTGATGTCATCTGTCAACCACACCCTTCCTCTTAAGAGATCCATAACCTCCCATTTCTACTACAAACATAAAAGGCAACATAACTAGCTGAAGAATAGCTTTCATTGTACTAGCCTATAGTGTATGCATTACACTCAAACCAAAATAGTAATTATGACCTAGAATTTGTGCTAACCCTCAGAAACAGAAATGTGTTAGTGTATTAAGAGGTGTGTAAGGAGAAAAGCTTTCATCAAATAAACTTTAGTCTCCTTAAATATTCAGGTGCAAAGAAGGCTTCATTGAGTATCATGATGTAAATACTGAAGGGAGCAAAAATGGCTTTTTCCCCATGCTAGGCATCAAGGAAAAGTCACAGACTGAATGAAAGAGTTAGTAAAATTCAATGATGGGAAGATATTGAGAAGAACTGTGGAGTAGATCAAGAAGATTGGAAGCTGCAGAAGTTCTGGGCATTTGGGAAATGGCAAAGAATTCCCAATAGTAAGAAGTGAAAATATATAGGAATGCAATGAGGACAAAGACTGTAGAAATAAGTTACCTGCTTTTGTGTGTTTAATGAACAAAAATCTTAAGACATATTCAGAACACAATTCTGCATATGCTAAGATTTTATGTAATGCAGCATACTTCCTGATCATAATTGTGGGCTCCAGTATCAAACTGTAATGACTATGTCTTGGTTTCACCACTAATTAGCCAAGTAGTCTTCATCAAATGCTTTTTGCCCATCCCAGCCTTCTTCCCTGGGTATTTTATTAAGTATATGCAAATATTCCAAAATTAAAACATGAGATCTGGGGGGAAGGGGCTGGAGAAATGGCTCAGTGGTTAAGATCAGGGACTATTCTTCCTGAGGTCCTGAGTTCAATTCCCAGCAACCACATGGCGGCTCACAACCATCTGTAATGGTATCTGATGCCCTCTCCTGGTATGTCTGAAAACAGTTATAATGTAATTATATACATAAAATAAATAAAATCTTAAAAAAAAAATCCATGAGATCTGAAGCACACTCAATCCCAAGAGTTTGGGAAAAGAAGTATTCCTTACCCAATATACAGTATATATGCTTTTATTATCAGTTTTTATATTTGAGTACTATACTTACATCATTTTCTCCCTCTTCTTCTCAACTCCAACTGTCCTGGCAAATACATAACCTTTTATTTAACTATTGTTTTATATATAAACATTCACATACAAGTGATGATAGGTACTGAATTGACAGATAGATAGATAGATAGATAGATAGATAGATAGATAGATAGATGATAGATAGATAGATAGATAGATGATAGATAGGTAGATAGATAGATA
>NC_034595.1:41880886-41883130 GCF_900095145.1 Mus pahari | reverse complement strand
AGATAGATAGATAGATAGATAGATAGATAGATAGATAGATAGGTAGATAGATAGATAGATAGATAGATAGATAGATGATAGATAGATAGATAGATGATAGATAGATAGGTAGATAGATAGATAGATAGATAGATAGATAGATAGATAGATAGATGATTTAGTGTGTACCTGTTAAAGGCTGACCATACAGTATTACATAACTTTTCAGGGGACATGTCCCTGAAGAAGACAGATTCTTTCTTCTGCAGCAGCTATTTATTGGACATAGCTCTTCATCCACTGGTATGACCTTGTGAAATTTTCTCTAACCATATTGATGTGTCAGTTGATATTGTTATTGTTCAGGTCTTGTCTTGTCAATTATGTTGCTGAGATTTCATAGGTACAGCTTCTAAATCATGTATAGAGGATACTATCTTATCTCCTGTAGACATCTTGGTTCTCTGGATGTTAGACTTTCTGTGCCCTCTCTTCTGGTATGTACCCTGAACCTTAGCTGTAAAGGTTCCACTAGAGATGGACCATTTGGCATTTGGGTAACCTACTGTGAGTTGAAGCTTTTCTTTATTTTCTTTATTGTCCAACATAATCACTATGAAATTAGGGTTAAATGCTGCCTTCCCATAAATTTATGGGGAACTTTTAAAGTTAGTACATGTGACCGTTTAAAAGCATGTGTGGCATGATTAACTATTTTGTTACTTCTATTATATGAAAATGACAGAAGAGAACAAGGATTTTAATAAAAGCCAAGCCCCTTCTACTATGTCTTGAAAAACAATGGATAAGAAATATTTCTTGTCCAAAACTTGGGGCTAGATGTGCTTCATATCTCAGGTTCAGATTTTGGAATATTTCCATATACTTAATAAAATACCTTTGGAAGGATGTTGTAGTTGGGGAAAAGCAATTGTTCAAGACTACTTGGCTAATTAGTGGTGAAACCAAGGTGTTTTCATGGTAGTTTGATTCTGCAGCCCATATTAATGATCAATGAACTACCCTGTTTCACATATAATCTTAGCATGTCCAGAACTGTGTTCTAATTCTATTGAAGGATCCTTAGAAATGAGGCCTTCTTAACAAAGTAGTAAGATAATTGACAAGAGCTCTGACCCCAAAGAAGAAAACAAGGCCCATTATTAAAATATGACCATTATTTTTAAAGTAAATGACATTCAGAAAAAGGAAGAAAAATTCAATATTTGAAGCAAAGTGTAAAAGGTGCCACCGTTCACATTATCTTATTCAAAAGTCTATTTGAAAGGTGCTGCCTGCCTATGAATGCAGTCTTTAGCTTGTATTTATATGATCATATAATAGAGAATCTTTGGAAAATCTTCGAAACTCAAGACAGTATTCTGAAGGTATTCTAAATTGAAGCTATGGATTGACTATTCTGAGACTGTCAATATCATAATAACTAATGGTTAAGGATAATTTTCTATTTCAAAAAAATTAATTAAAATATCTGTTTCAAAACTCTCATTGAAGAAAAAATGATCAAGGATATATATTGCTATTCTTAAGTAGAACTGAATATACTGTTGGCTAACTATACCTCAATAAGACTGTTCTTACTTTAGACACTAATTGTAACTTTGGATGTGTTCAAGCAACCCAAATTTAGGTTTACTTACTATATAGTTGTAGGTATCTATGATTCCCCCAGTTTTACAGCTCACTAAAATGACCCACCGAACTAAGAAAAACTCTATACTTGTGAATATAAACTATTTTAAAAGATACAGAAGTGACAGGTGTTTAAGATCATGTTTGGAGTATCCTAAAATGTATTCTTTCCATAGTGAAATTTGTTACCCTCCCAGCAGAAAAGTAAAAATGTTCAACAGCCAAAAAACTCACCCTTGCCTCAACATACAGTTTCTATTGAAATTGCATCATGAACTGATGATTGGATCATTGGCTACAGGAAGGAATTCAATCTCCTGCTTCTTCCCTCTGCCCAGCAGTCAGATTGATACTTGGGTTAAAGCCTCAGCATTATCATCACACTGTTAGTTTTTGTCCCAATCCTGAGTCATCTCACTTGTATTGTCTATCCAAGAGACCTCCAGAAATCACCTCTGCTACACAAAACCCACTGGACTAACATAAAAATGATAAAGATGTGCTTACCACTGGGAAAATATCAAGTTTCAGGGTTCTGTGATGGAAATCTGAGATAAAGATTAGAGGTTCTTAGCCGGGCATGGTGGCTCACGCCTTTAATCCCAGCACTTG
>NC_034595.1:41813448-41880371 GCF_900095145.1 Mus pahari | reverse complement strand
ATAGATAGATAGATAGATAGATAGATAGATAGATAGATAGATAGATAGATAGATAGATAGATAGATAGAGATAGAGATAGAGATAGAGATAGAGATAGATATTGTCAGGGTCTTTCACTATTTATCTTTAGCTGTAGTCCAGGTTGACTTCAAATCCTGTAGATATTTTCCCTCAGCCTCCTGAATGCTTTGCTGACAAGTCTGGCATACTATAGCCAGATGATAATATAAGTATTTTCACCAACACCAAGCCTGGTAGTAGTTTAATTCCTGTATTTTCTCTATCATAAATTTAGGCACAAAAACAGAATGAGAACAGAATTCCACTTTCCAATTAAGTTTGTCCCTTTAACTTAGTTTATCTTTATGAGACCAGGGAAATTATAACCCATTGAAACATTAAAATTTTGATTCACTTGGAAGCTTTTATTAAGCTATAATTAATAGTTAGAAAGAACTTTACTAGACATTTGGCATGAATTGAGCCATTGCCTAATTATCATAATAAGAAAGTATTTATAATGAAGACTGGGTATTCAAACCATGCAGAAAATGTAAAATTCTATTCTAAATGAATTGTTATGATGTTTGTACATTAACTCTGTCCAAAAGACATATAAACTGTAAACCTTAAGCCTAAAATAGGTAAAGATATTTTAAAACCATTAGCACATAGATTTCTTTACTAATTGTCTAATTTTAAATACAACAAAAATTTAAATCAGCCTATATTTTTCATGAAATTATTTTTGTAGTCATAGCCTATGCAAACTCACAGTGGAGATAGTCTTGAACCGGAGAAATGGATTTCAGAAGTTTAAAAGCATTATTCATAAGCTATTCTAGTTTGCTTTCTGTTACTCTCATAAAACACTCTGACTAAAGGCAATTTAGCAGAGAAAAGAGTTTCTTTCTACTTACAGGTTACAGCTCACCATTGTGGAGAAGTCAGGGCAGGAACCCAAGGTAGACCTCAGTAAGCCTACTCACTATTTCATGCAATATTACCTCTAACTTGGGAATGAACAGCTGAAGAAGTAGAGCAGAAATTATAAAGGAATGTTTCTTGATGACTTGCTCAACTGATTCACTCTTAGCTTTTGTATACATACCAGGCCCACTCATAATATAGATGCCATCCTGAATGGAATGGGCCCTCTGACATCACTTACCAATTAAGATAATCCCCGCAGACATGCCCACGGGCCTTTCTAATATCGGCAACCATTTCATTGAGAATCCCTTGGCTGGTGACTCTAGGCTGAGTTAAGCTGACAGTAAAGCTAACTAAAAAATACATCATTACTTGTCTGTTTGTGATATTGGAGAGCATGAAGCCCAAAATCCAGAGAATATCCAAGTCATATAACCACCAACCTATTTGATGATTCTCTTTAAAAAGGCTGCAATGGCATTGGCAACACAATTCATGATGCACTCGGCTTTTTGTGAGTGTGAAGACTTCTTCTCTGGTCCTGAGGTCTATGAAGCCTACACAAGCAATATGAAGATAAAGTAAGGTAAATGTATAGATTTCACACTAGTAGTAGTGGACATTTGCATTCAACTCAAAAAAATCTACTATTCATCAATTATGTGTAAATCCAACACAATCATATAGAAAAGTATTCTGAGAATCTTCATCTTTTCCTCTGTACTGTCAATGAAAAGAAACTCTATAATCTACAAAGCTTCTTTAACTTGGAAAATATACAATTGTGATTTGCTTTGAATAATGTGCAAAGTAGTGTCTTCCTAATCACGACAACTACCCAGCCTACTGTTAAATATCCTTTAATGATTATTTATTTCACTTAATGTTGGTCTTCATCTGTGGTTAGAGCAGTGGTGCAGCAGTGCCTTGTGAAGTACAATCATTTGTTTTAAGCATTTTTTGAGAGGAGAGAGAGAGAGAGAGAGAGAGAGAGAGAGAGAGAGAGAGAGAGAGAGAGAGAGAGGGAGAGGGAGAGGGAGCTTTTAAGGAAAGAAAGAAGATAGCTTGGCATACTCCTAACTAGTAAATCAAAACTATAATGCAAGAAAATTAATACCACAAAAATAACCTCATGAAAACTATAGAATGGTTTAAACTTTTGCTGTATGTACAACTGAACAATTATCATGTCTGGGTCTGTGGTCATATAGCATCAGGGACCTGTTTAGATGCCCATAGCATTACCACTAAAGATCATGCAGATGCCCTGGTCGGGTTGCCACCTGGGACTGCATTGATATCCAAGGGATGTTTAGGGCTGACCCCGCCCCTCACTGACTTCAGCACTCTAGAGAATTGAACTCACCTCTCACTTGCTACAGTACTCAGGAGAGCATGTCCTGCACCTGAGCAGCACAGTAGAGCTGTCCCTGGTGGGGAGGGGGCATAAGTGAGGTGGCCCCAGTGTGAGTACTGGAGAGCTGGCCCAACCACCTTTCTGCAGTGGGGTGGCATGAGTCCAGGGAGATTCCCTTGCTCTTCTCACCCCTCACCATCTACAGCAGTCAGGTGAGCAGACCTTGGGCTCATAAGTGTAGAAGAACTGGCCCTGGCCCTTACCTGCACAAGCACTTGAGAGAGTAAAGATCCAGTATTGATGATGTAGCAGAAGTCAGAGGCCTGGAACCAAACTAATGACTCATTGCAAAGACCATTTAAAAGAGGTGTAGACAAAGGCTATACTATGGGACAAACTACAGCTTCTATGACAAGATGTTTTTATGCTTTGTTTTGTTTATTTTGAATATTTTGTTTTTTATTTCTTTTGGGGGGAAGTTTACAAGGACAAGGGGTGGATACAAAGGGGTGGGGAGATAAGTGGAAATGGGGTACATGATGAGAAATTTGCCAAGAATCAATAAAAAGGTTTTTTATTAAAGATTTATCAGTGAGTGTGTAGAACTATTTATTGTTGGTGTGTTTGTAAATAATGAGGTTAATCTGCCCCCTAAAATATGACTGTGCAAAAATTTGTAAATCATTAATTTAAAGTTTCTGAAAAATAGAATCAACTCAGTATTTGTCTAACTAAATAGATAAGTTAAAATAGTACATATAGTCATTCAATTGAAAAGAACAAAAAGTAATGCAATGTTGACACAGGTTATGAAAATGAAGGTGTCATACAAATTTTCTAATAAGCAACAACAGAAAATTGTGTAATTTTATTTAAAGAAGTGTACAAATTTGGCAAATATACAGAAAATTCAGTAGCTGGTACCAGGGACTGAGCAAAGTTCTAGTTAGGAATTATGGATATCAAATGTAATCTAAAAGTATCAAATTGTTTTAAATAGTTCTAATATCTTTGCATGACTCTATAAAACACAAGTAAATCTATTCATGCATTAGAAGGATGACTATTATTAATTGCATGTCAACGAAGTTGTAGTTAGAAATATACCATCCAGAGACTGCCCCACCCAGGGATCCATCCCATAAACAATCACCAAACCCAGACACTATTGCATATACCAACAAGCTTTTGCTGACAGGACCCTGATATAGCTGTCTCCTGTGAGGTTATGCCAGTGCCTGGCAAATACAGAAAAGGATGCTCATGGTCATCTACTGGATGAAACACAGGATACCCAGTGAAGGATCTAGAGAAAGTACTCAAAGACCTGAAAGGGTCTGCAGTCCTATAGGAGAAACAATAATATGAACTAACCAGTACCCCCAGAACTCATGTCTCTAGCTGCATATGTAGCAGAGGATGGCCTAGTCAGACATCTGTGGGAGGAGAGGCCTTTGGTCTTGCGAAGATTCTAGGCCCCAATATAGGGGAATGCCAGGGCCAGGAAGTGGGAGTGGGTGGGTTGAGGAACAGGGGGAAGAGGGAGGGTACAGGGGCTTCAGAGAGGAAACTAGGAAAGAGGATAACATTTGAAATGTAAATGAAGAAAACATCTAATTAAAAGAAAAGAAATATGCCTAGAGAAATATATTAAAATTATCTAAGAATTCCTTTATTTAAAGGGGAAAATAGTTACTTAGTTGAACAAATAAGAGGTACTGGCTGTGCCCATGGTGACAAAATGAGTCCTTAAAAGAAGAGTGATCACTAAAATCTTTATTGGAAGATGAAAAAGTTTAAAATGAAAGAGATACATGTTAGGAAACCTATTAAAATGCATAGGGAAAGAAACACAAAGGAAGAGATAGAGCAGCCAGTTTGAATAAAATCACTGAGTGAAATGATCCTATTTGTAACGTGATGGTAACAAACAGCACCTCTTCAGTTTGTTGTCCCCACCTCATTGTAGATAGATAGATAGATAGATAGATAGATAGATAGATAGATAGATAGATAGATAGTATTCTCATCAAAAGTTGGTAAGAATTCAATTACCCCAACATTGTTCCCAGCACTTGTTCTCATTTGTATTTTGTTTATTTCTGTTGCTGTTTGTTTTTTTTTTTTTTATGTTAGCTAGTTTGGCTAGAGTGAAATGAAATCTAAAACATTTTTATTTTATATATTGTAATGTCTATGTATAGTGAACACTTTCCAGAATATTTCTTAGTCATTTGAGGACTATGTGCTCAGTTCAGTATTCTATTTTTTTTAATTCCACATAGCCTTTATTACTATTCATATCCATCAGCCTCTATTTGCATATTTCTTCCTTCTTATAATTTTTATTTTATTTACTTTACATCCCAATCACAGCACCCCTCCCTTCTCTCTACCCAGTCTCACCCTACAAACACCTTCCCCCATTGTCCCATTCCTTCTCTTCAGAGAAAGGGAACTCCCCTTGTCTACCATCCTGCCCTGGGGTATCTAGTCCCAGCAGGTCTAGGCACAACCTCTCCCACTGGACCCATCCAGGCAGTCCGAGTAGGGGGAAGGGGATGCAATGTCAGGGATTAAAGACCAAGAAAGACGCTGTTCCTCTTGATAGGGGACCCACATGAACAGCAAGCTGCACATTTGCTACAAATGTGTAGGGGTCTAGGTCCAGCCCCTACATGCTTTTTGGTTGGTGTTTCAGTCTCTGAGCCCCATGATGCCAGTTTAGTTGACTCTGGGTCTTCTGGTGTCCTTGACTCCTCCAACCTGCTCACTTCTATCACCCACTTTTAAAGTGGATGAAACTTAAGAGTATCATCCTGAGTGTGGTAACCCGGAATCAGAAAGACATGTATGGTATATACTGACTTATAAGTGGATGTTAGCCATAAAGTACAGGATAACTACAATCCACAGACCCAAAGAAACTGGATCATTAGGAGGTGCCAAAGGAAGGATGCACAGATCTCACTAGGAGGCAGAAAGTAAATGTTCATCAGAGATGGATGGATTGACGGAACTGGGTAGGAGAGGAGATGAGGAAGGAAACTGGGTGGCAATCAGATGTGGGGAGAATTGGGGTGAAAAAGGTCTGGGAGTAAGAATGGAAATCTGCAGTTGGGGGCACATCTCTGGTAACTAGCTGGAGGCCCGAGGTGAGAAAGGATACAGGAAGGCTTTGGGGGTGACTCTATCTGAATTACTTACAGAGGGGGATGTAGAGACTGAAATGACCACCTCTTACAGCTAAGCAGAACTTTCAGAGGAAGGAAGGGGATGTCAATCCATACACAAAATCTTCAGCCAAAAATTTGTCTTGTCTGCGAGCTGTGCAGGGATAAAGATAGAGTAGTCTGAGGCAACAGCCAGCCAATGGCTGTCCCAACTTGAGACTCATCCCATGTGGGAGAGCCAGCCCCTGACAGTATTAATGACTCCATCCAGCAGTGGATGGAGGCAGATGCAGAGACCCAAAAATCAAACATCAGTTAGATCCTGAAGAGTCATGTGCAATGTCCTATTTACCAATTAAGAGTTTTAATTTAGGGGGTTAATTTGTACATTTCTTTATATAGTCGAGAAACATATGTGACATAGATTTTCTTTCTTTCTGTAGACCGTTCACTCTGTTGATATTTCTTTTGCTGTGAGAAAGCTTTTATGTTTCAGTGCCCAGTTCTTAACAATATTTAATAAAGATAAGTGTATTTCATTTTGTTTAGCCTCTTTCCAAAGAGTCAAACTTAAAAATGCTTGGTCTTGTACATTGGTGAATTTGTATCCATTATGACATTAAGACAATTCTTAGATGCAGAGCTAAAAATATTTCTCATTCCTCTACTACCTGACATACAAAATAAAAGGAGGGAGGGAGGGAGGGAGGGAGGGAGGGAGGGAGGGAGACAGACTGGAGGGATGGAAGGACAGGAGAGAGGGAAGGAGCAAGGGAGGGTGGGAAAGAGAGGAAAGAAGGAAGGGAAGAGGGAAGGAAGGAGATGAACTATGAATTAAGGCATGAGAAAAAACACTGTAGTAGTAAATGTAGAGTTTAGTTCAAGTTAACCGCATCATACATTCTATTGTCAGTCAATGACTACCTATTTTAAAGTCTGGTCTAAGGTTCCAGAGAATCACATATTCAATACAGTGATGATGGCAGGGAACCTGGAAGCTTTCTAGCTTTTCTTTTTTAATAAGTAACATTTACTTTTATTTTAAAATAGGCACAACTGATGGAAATGGATGCAGAGACCCACAGTCAAACACTAGGAGGAACTTGGGAAATTCTTCAGAAGTAGCCAAGGAAAGAGTGTAGCAGCCAGTCTGGTAGAGGACAGAGGAGAACATGCTCCACAGAATCAACAAATCTGGGCCAGACTCAGCCAGCCTGGGCTCATCAAAGCTCCAAGAGGCTGGATCACTAAACCAGGGGCCTGCATAAGACTGATGTAGGCCCTATGCATACACGTTAAAGTTGTGTAACTTGCTCTTCTTGCGAGACTCTTAACAGTGGTAGCAGAGGCTGTCATTGACTCTGTTGCCTCCTTTTGTGACCCTTTCATTGTACTGTGATTCATATGACACTCTAAGATTGGGTGTATCCTTTCCTTGTGCCTTTAGAACTATTAACAACATTGGCAGTGTGTCTGGCAAAGCATTTTTAGACTTAGTGTCAGAGTCGAGTCACTGATTGCTCACTAAACCGAAATACCAACGGAACTCATCAGGAAGCCTACTCTGTAGAAGCTCATCACACCAGATGATTTTATTGCTTGAATTGGTCTTATTAATATGACTTCTCCCATGGATGTTCTATTTACTTTTGTTTAAGCATGCAAATTTTATTTCTTCCTTAAAATAACTGGCATTACTACTGGATTATCTTCTAACCTATTTCATACTTATCTTGGCTCTTTTACAAAACAGTTGTTGGTCCAAAAACCTCAACTACATTTTCCATTATAATGATTGAAATTATGAGGTGCATATGCTCATTCCTGTCTTGGGTGTTCTGTTTTGGGCTTTAGTCTTTCCTTCTACTAGCAAACAAATAGAAATGCTTCTAGCCTAAAGAGCTCCCCTCTAGTGAAACCTATAAACCCTAAGGAGACCCTGTCTTCTAGAGGTAGATTTACTTTGAAGTTGCTTTTTCAAAACATACAATTCTCCAGGCTGTCTCTCAGACTGATCTGCCAAAGCAGCCACTTTGTTAGCATTAGGAGGGATTGCTGAATTTGAGCAGTACAGATGGTAAAGTTTCTTGTAAAGAAAAACATCAGGTTTCTATGAGCATTCCTAACCAGTGCTTCTTATGAACATCTTTACTTGCCTTTTGAAAGTAGGCACAACGGGCAACTTGAATGATTCACTACAGAAAATCTGTTTCTGTCTATACCAGCCTGTTCCGAATTCAGAGAGGAAAACTCATTCTAAGTAGGTCGCAAATCTGAAGACCATTAATGAGTTCAGCATAAGGTACTTTTTCTATTAATAATTTATGTTGCCACTGAAATTTCTTCAGTCTTTTTACAACTGTGTTAATTTCCATTTTACTACTATATTCACAGCACTTATAAGAAAACCATGCCCTTTGGTTTTGTTTGTAAGTCACAGTGCTCTGATTTCTCTGGCTACTTTAGTGCAGAAAAATGAAACTGACCTTATACTCCAGATATTAACCCTCCACGTAAAATCTGAGAAGGGTTTTCTTCCCATAATGCTTGGAATGGTGATTACTTTCATTAGGAATTTTATTTCTCAATTTTATCCGAAGAAATTATTTGCCCTTTCTCATTTTTCTATTGTTCTAAAGACAGGCATAAGATTTGTTTTCATGTCTTGCAAAATAGCTATAGAGATAAATATAGCCTGGTTCCTTAAGATTGTTTTTTTTTTTTTCCTCATAAAAATGTTGTCATTGGGGAGCGGTCTAGGAGCAGACCAGAAGGGGAATGAAGTCTGGATTGTAAAAAAAAGGATTAAAGAATGTTTTAAAAATGTCCTGGAGAGGACACATGGAGATCATGATTGTTTAGAAAGGTCTAATTGGATGGATTAAAAGAGGTCTGGCATTTTATTTCTACCCAAACAGAATTAACTCTCTGTTAAAGATAAAAAGAATTCTATCGTGCAGGTAAATGTATTTTGTCACCAAGCTGATGCTTGCTGTCACCTACACACAATTATCCCAAACGTGTCGCATTTGGGAGAAGCAGAAGCAAAAGTGTTAGCCCTTAAGCTGTGAACTGCTCAAAGAACTGTTCATTTGAAAAAAACAATTGCACCCAAACACACAATCCCACAAACCCACAGGGAGAGAAAAATGTCTAGACCACTTAGTGTGCCTCTACAGCAGTTACATAACTGTACTTTAAAAAAAAATTCCCTGAAACAATCTTGCATTTTAGAATCTATACGCAGAATTTATCCAGTTAAGAAGCTCTAAGAATAATTATATATAATTCCATCTTCACAAAAGACCTCTGAGTGAAGTATCATAATTATTCCCATTTTATTTGTAGGTAAACTAAAGTACAAATGGGACAAGCAGATGAGGGAAGTCACAAAGTCATACCAGGTATCACTGCTAAAAATTGTTTTCAAACTGCGGTTGGACTCTATCATCGGTTCAACTGGATTGTGAAATGTGTAGAGCTGGTGAAACTTGCTTCTGACTACATTTCTGGAAGTCCTTCCAGAAACAATTGAAATGCAGTACAATGACTACAGTCTGGGCAAGAGATTCACACTACATGTGGGTACTATCCAATGGGCTGGGATTCAGGATAGGAGAAAGAGAAAGAGGAATCCAACCACATATCCCCTGCTGTCTTCAGATCCCATCTTCTTGAATATTAACATTTAATTAACAATAGCCTTCCAGTTTATAGACATATATACACTTTCATTCTTTCTTCTTGTTTTGTTCCCCTAAAACCTAGACTAATGGAAAAATACAAATAGAATTTTGTCCATCTAAAGTTTCTTTATTTTAACCTCAACCTTAAGGTTAGAATCAATTGCAATGTCCATGGTTCCCATTGCTTCCCTAATGCCATCCAGACGGTATGACCTCTTTCAGTCTTAATGAACACATGGGTGTGTTTTCTGCAAGCCATCTTGGTATTTTTCCTTCTTGAAGCTAATCCTGATATTGTTAGTCATTCCTAGTCATAGATATACAAACATTATGTTCTCTTAGTGTGTTGTCTTCTGTAATTTTATTTTAATTTACAAAATAGAATAACTATTTTTCAAATTTTAATTTGTAAACGTTTCCGTAGACCACGCTGGCCTTGAATTCAGAAATCTGCCTGCCTCTGCCTCCCAAGTGCTGGGATTAAAGGCTTGCACCACCACTGCCCGGCTCTCTCTTTCTTTCTTTTTCTGATTTTGAACATTTCTTTATTATTATTATTATTAGATATTTTCTTCATTTACATTTCATATGCTAGCCTAAAAGTCCCCTATACCCACCCCCCACCCTGCTCCCCTACCCACCCACTCCCACTTCTTGGCCCTGGCATTCCTCTGTACTGGGGCATATAAAGTATGCAAGACCAAGAGGCCTCTCTTCCCAATGATAGCCAACTAAGCCATCTTCTGCTACATATACCACTAGAGACACAAGCTCTGGAGGTACTGGTTAGTTCATATTGTTGTTCCACCTATAGGGTTGCAGACCCCTTCAGCTCCTTGGGTACTTTCTCTACCTCCTCCATTGGGGACCCTGTGTCCCATCCAATAGATGATTGTGAGCATCCACTTCTGTATTTGCCAGGCACTGGCCTAGCCTCACAAGAGATAGATATTTGGATTATTTTATTTCATCGTTACTCTGTTTATAGTATTGTATGGACATGGGTTTAAATTACTCCCATCACTTATAAATTGGCACCTATTTTGCTTGTCTGAGTTTATTTTAATTTTTTGACCTTGTCCTTTATTTGTTTTGCTGTGCTTCATCTGTGGTATGGGAATTAAATTAGATAATACGAATTAGGTACTAAATTCAATTCCTTATTTATAGTACTAGTTAAGTATCTATACCTTATAAAGGGTTTCAAATTTCCTAAATTGGATATTCTCTTCTAAACTAGCTTACTGATGTATGTAATAAAATATAGTACAAAGAACTCTAAACTTTGAAGTTCAGTTACTACGTTTGAAAGACATCACTTTTACTTACAAGATGGTAAATGTTTAGGTAAATCAACATAAGTTTCTTGGGCTCTTGGATTGTTTCCAAAACTTTTCCATGAAGGTACAATAAAATTTACAGTTGTTTTTCATTAATGTTATTGTTTTTGTCAAGTGTTGTTGTTGTCAACATCCTTGTTGTTACTGTTGTTCTGTGGGGTTGTTGTTGTTGTTGTTAGTTTGACTGTTTTAATAGCCCACTGGATTAACACATGCCATCTATGTCCCAAGTTTTAAAATATTCTCCTTCTATGATGGGAATCTGCATCTCATATTCCAATTTATACATGCTGCAGAAGAATATTTAGGGGTCTACTCTAAAACAAGTTCACTCAGGATAATTTTTTTTCTAGCTACATCCATTTTTGAACAACTCTTATAACTTCATTTATTCATAGTTGAATAATATTCCATTGTGTAAATTATCAAATTTTCATTATCCATGCCTCATTTTATGAAAATCTAGGCTGTTTCCAATTTCTGGCTATTATGGACAGGTCAATAGGCTATGGATAAACAACTAACTCTATAGTAGGATATGGCATCCTTTGGATATATACACAGGATTAGTATAACTGCATCTTAAAATCTATCTATCCCATGTTCCTTAGGAACCACCACATTGATTTCCATAGTGGATGTACTAGTTTGTACTTACACCCAAAGGAATAGATGTTCTTTCCCTACCTCCTCACCAGCATTAGCAATCATTTGTTTTTATTTATCTTGGCCATCTGACTGGTGTAAAATGAAATCTTATAGTAGTTTTAATTTGGTTTTATTCATTTTGTTTTACTGTTTTACTTATTTGGTTGATTGTTTTGGGTTTTGGTTTTTGGTTGTTTTTGTTTTTTTATGAGACAGTGTTTTTCTACATAGCCCTCACTGTCCAAGAAACAGGCTGCCTTCAATCTCTCAGACATCCCCCTGCGTCTGTTCAAGTGTTGGTATTAAAGTTATTCAGCATTACCATGTTCCTTAATCTGTGTTACCTGATGATTCAGGTAGACTGTTGAAGATTTCTTTAAAGTTTTCTCAACTATTCATGTTTCACCTTTTGAGAACTCTGTGGTTAGAACTACACTCTGTTTTTATTTGAGTTCTTTGTTTTCTTGATGTCTAGGGTTTTTTATTTCTTTATATATTTTAGATTATTAACTCTTTATCATATGAATAATTGGTAAAGATCATTTACTACTCTGTAGGTTGCTGCTTTGCCCAACAAATGGTATCTATATGCATACAGAAACTTTTCAGCTTCACCAAGTCCCATTTATTAGTGTCTGTTCTTAGTGTTTATGTTAATGAAATTCTATTCAGAAAATCCCTTCCTGTATCTGAATTCAATGCTATTTCCTATTTTCTTTGCCTTCTATCAGATCCAGGGTATCTGATCTTATGTTAAGGCACTGATCCTCCTGGAGATAAGTTTTGCACATGATGATAGGTGTCTGTTTTCATTCTTCAACATCCAGTTTGACAAATACCATTGGTTATAGATGCTGTCTTTTCTCCAGTGTGAATTTTTGGCTTCTTTGTCAAAAGTTAAGTGTTCATAGGCTTTAGTGCACATGTGGCTTTCTGTCTAGTTTTTCAATTCTCTTCTATTTTTATTTTTATTCTCATAGCTCTGTAATATGTCTTAAAATCTGGTATTCATTATTAAGGATTGTTTTAACTACTTTGTTTCATTTCGTTTTGTGGGTATATATCTTTTCACATAAACTTGAAGATTTCTTTTAAATTTTCTGTAAAGTATTCTATTGGAATTTCAATGGATACTGAATTGAATTTGTAGATTTCTTTTGGTAGGGTAGCCAATTTTATAATATGAATCCTCAGTGATCATGGGAGATCTTTCCCCCTTCTGTTAAGACAAATATTGTGTGTTTTCTATTGTATGTGTATATTAGCTTCTAAGTCTCTGATTGTGAGATCATGTACCTACCTAGTAAGAGTCCAGAGAGCGGAGAGGTTCTCCAAAGGAAGAGAAAATAGAATAGTGTGGTGTGGAAAAATAAACAAATTAACAGAAACATTAAATAATATGAGGGATTGGAGAGAAGAGCAAAAAGAAGGGCTAACTAACACTCGGGGGGCATTTGAGGAGCCATATAGAAACTGACTTTAGAAACTTCTGAAAATATGCAATATATAGCAGGAATCTATGTGGAGAGACTAAATAAAAGGAGACATCTTAAGCAACTAATTCAAAAAATACATCTCAGGAAAGGGCTGCATCTATAGAAACCCACTAAAAATCATAGGCCACAACCATATATATGGTAAGGCCTTATTGTTTAAGAAAACTTTTGTTTAATCATTGAACATGAAAAGTTCATCTGGTGCCTAAGCTTCACTACTATAGACTATCATTCATGATACTGGAAGGAACCCTGTATACTACCAGAGGAGAAAAATAATAATTATTATTATCACCCAGTTACAAACCCTGTTACCTACAAAAGCAACATTCCTGCAAGATATACTATTGTAACAGTGACACAAATGTTATATAGGTAACCAACCAACAACACTTTGATTGCATTTAAGGTCCATACTATGATATCGGATCTATATTGCCACAGACTGGACCTCACTTTGGGTCCCTGATCTATGGGGAACGGGTCTCTTGGTTGCAGGTGAGCGAGGATTCGGTGGATGAGTGACAGACAGTCCACAAGAGAGAGGGTGTAAAACTGAATGTGTTGATCAAAATGAGCATCACATCTTTAATACAGAACAGACAGAAAAGCGGCGCAGGATACATTCCAGTAATTCCTCCATTATGCTGTCCCTTTGGGCCTAGCAGAAAAACCTGTTTTGGGGGTTCTGCTCTGGCAGATTACATGAATAACACAATACCACATCCCCCCTATTTCCTAGGCCTTGGTAAATACTTGCATATGAACCATAACTTCCACAGGTATACTACTCTCTAAGCTTTGCCCTGGGCTTGGCTCTGTTCTTTGTGATGCTTAATTGGTTTCACCAGTCTTTACAAGAAGTGATTTAGAATGTTAATGAATAGGTAACCTTCTCACTGAATTCAGAGCTCCTGGCTTTAAGGAATTATCAGGACTTTGGAACACTGGCTTTAAGGGAATTTCACCTATGATAAAAGTTTAATCTTTAAAGGCATTAATAATATTGAAAGAGAGCATATATTATACTAGCATGCGGATAGGGTTCGTGTATATAGATTATTGAAAATGCCAGGACTCTAGGAGGCTGAATCTCCTTGAGATTCTTTTCCTTAGGAATCGTTCCAAGTTTTCAGGCCTGTTGTGAATCACCACTAGAGTGTGCGTGGCATTATATGTGACATTCTTAAGTGTCAAATAACCTAAGACTAAAAAGGGTATCACAGGTCTCATGCAAAAATTATTACTCTTACTCTTCTAAAGAAAAATAGTGATAATGATTCCTAATTCCATATTGATATATCCATAGTTCAGTGCCTCATTCAACCCACATCAGAGAAGCTTCTTGTTACAGTATACAACAATTAACACAGAGCCCCACAACTGAACAATGTGCAGAACATGAGAGAATTCAGAGTGTTCGGTTCTAAATGAGATGTTTTTATCAAATCCTCTCAGTTTTCAAGGATCTGTGCAGAAGAGGAAGAAGAAAGATTGTTAGAGCCAGAGGAAATATTTGAATCCAAGAAAAGTGTCTTCCAGATACAAAACTAATAGGCATACGAACTCACAGAGACTATGGCTCTTTGCCCAAGACTGACACAGGTTCTGCCCAGCTGAGGTCCCAGCCCTGAGAGAGAAACATGGACTCTGAGTCCCACCCTTAACCACGAAGTTGTTTGCAAATGATACTTCCTGGCAAAGAGGAAATCACTTTTCTTCACTGGAGTATCACTCTACATGTCAACCACGCTCAAGATCTGACCCCATGCTCAGAATTAGTTGGCCAAAACAAAAATACAAAATCTTTTATATTTTTGTTTTGTTTTGCCTTGTCTTGACATTTCCATCACATTGGTCTTTGTGTTTTGTAGTTTGCTTGCTTGTTTGTTTACTGTCTTGTGGGAATTTGTTTATGTTTCTTAGTTGGAGGTTTTGTTTTTAAAGAGAGAAAAGGGATATAGAAAGGTAGGAAGGTAGAGAGGGTATGGAAGAATTTGAGGTGGAACGTGATCGAAACATGTATGAAATCAAATTATTAAGTATAAAATAAACAAAAACAAAAATACATAAAAAACAAAAATGTTTTCCCATTCCTATTACTTTTTTTCATGCTATCACTTTTACAACAAAGGTAAACTTTTGTCTATGTCTACACAACAGGATACCAAAAATCTCGGAGACTTAGAAAAACATTTATATATTACATTGTAAGTTGTGTGTATCAGGATTCCTGGCATGATTTTACAAGGTTCTCCACCTGGGCTCTCACAAAGCTATAATCAGTGCATCAGCCAGTTAAATTCTCTTCTGGAAGTCTGACAGGCTGAAAATCCACTTCCAAGTTGACTCCACTTTTGGCACACACACACTGTTCCCTACACAGTACAAAACAATTTAATGCTTCCTCAAAAGATGACTCATTCAATCACTCTTTTCACTTTCCTTGTTTACTAAATTTCAACCTGAGGGATGGGAAACTAGAGAAGTGGGTCTTCTCAGCCCAGCTTCTTTACAAGATATGCACAAAGAATCCATGTTATAAGATTTACTTGGTAGAGAATTAAAAAGAAAAAAAAATTCTGGGATCTCTGTTCTTGAGAATCAGGCACACTTTCTAAATTCACATGGATACCTTTGGGCAGTAGATCTATATAGTACAATTTTTCAAGTCAAGTAACTATCCAATATGTGAAAATAACAAGAAAGGTAGCTAGTAATACAACACTAGCAAGAATTATGAAAGACTACTAAGGAAGCCCCATGAACACTGGCATGGGCATATCAATAATTTACAAAAGGCATAATACTTAAAATACCTTCAAAAAGACATCAGCACTATAAGAATAAGAAATTATATAAAAAATAAAACAGTAGAAATGACAGTAAGGATTGATTTTTGAACAAATATTAAAACTAAAGAATGAATATGTGAATTAGAAGAGTATAGTAGGACAGTTAGAAAGATGGAATGTACATAATGTAAGCTTAAATACATGAGAATCACATAAGAAAAATGTCAGTAGTCAAAATCGTATGTTTAACTGTAGAAAGGCTTCATTCAACACAATTTTCCTAGATCTTACTCAAGACAAATGAATGATGTTGCAGAGATTTTGTCATCCCCAAGTAAGAATAACAGTGAATAAAAGAACATGTGGTACACTTCAGTGATCAAAAACCATCTAATCTATAGTTCCTGGGATCAAACTCAGGACATCAGGCTTGGTGGAAAGCCTTTACCTGCAGATCTACTCACTAGTTCTCTTTCTGGTCCTGTGTCATTTGTTAATATACACATTCCTTATAATTTTCAAAACTACTTAATAGAAAAGTAAGCATAATCATAGAGTTATTTTATTTTGTATTCCATACTTTTATCTAAAGGTTTCATAATGTACCCAGAGTCCTAACACATAAGCAAATTATTCTCAGTCAATTATTTTTCTCCTATCTCTTTCAATCCTACTGCTCTTGCTTCTTGGCAGCCTGGTTTTCGGGCTTCTAGATTTAACTTCAGTCAGTTACTTTGCCGTTAGCTTGCCAGCTACATGACTGTCCTGCTGCTGACCTTAGGTCTGTTCCATTCTCTGATCATTTCTTCAGATCTTTGGTTCTCTTACACTGCCTGATGATGGCAAACTAGAACGTGGGACAGACTCAGCCTTTAGTTGTCGTCCTGCCTTGATGTACCCATATACTGTCGCTGATCCTTAGAAAAGTATTAATTTGCAGGATAAATGAGGGAAAGAAGGGAAAGAACAAGAGAAGCGGAAACATGACAAGGCTCAGTGGTACAGAGTACTGGGAGAGCCACACTTTCTGAGAGCTTAAGGAAAGAGAAGCCCCTCCCTCTGTAGGCTCAATCATGAAACAGAACATGTACATACAGCTGGAAAACTTTCAAGAGAAAAATTAAAAGACTGGCCAAGACTGATTTTCAAATGTTCAGTGCTCTTTATGCTATAGATTAAGAACATAGATGTGGAATTATCTCTGCAGTTAACTTTGTGTTTGAAGTTCCCACACTGCTACCATCTCTCTGAGCCAATTAACCATACCTTTATCATGCCTCCTGGTGGGGTTATTCAGGATGTGCTAAATGGTTTAATTAAAATCTGTCCTCTCCCTAATGCCCATTTGGAGGAATACCTTTCTCAAAATAGCAATTAAATATATAACAATTCATTGCTCAGAGAATCACCAATTATTCCCTTAAGATAAACAACTCGACTTTCAATGATCTCATTTAAATCTGACTTTATAAATACAAATGAAAGCTTTTCTTCTTTTTAAAACTGTATTGATCAAATTAATCAAACAAAATAGGGAATTTTAATATTTTATACTGAAAATTGTCTTGTGAGTATTATGAGGCCAAAAGGGAAATTAAGCAATGACAAAAGTAGTGAATATTACAGATAGGAAAACCTGGGCACACTAGTGGAGAGGATAAGCATTACAAATGAGCCCACATTAGGACCATCAGGAGCAGGTACTCTACCACACTCTTCACAAGTGGTGTTACATATATTGTGGAGTTTAATCTTATTCCGCATTTATAAAGATGATAATTAGAAAGCTATAGAGATGGTTAAGTAGTTAAGAGCATTTGTTGTTCTCACAATGGACTCAGGCTTGATTTCCAACACTCACAAGGAAGTTCACATAACTCTGGTTCCAGGTAATGTGATACCCTCTTATGACATCTGTGGGGACCAGGCATGCACAAGGTACAGAGACATACAGGCAAAAAACACATTCACACAATTAACATAAAATATTTTTATTAAAATGGAGATAATAAGGATTGAGAAGTTTTAAAGGTTTCTTCCAATCAGCTATTAAGAGGTAGCACAATATTTAAGATAATGTTTATAGGACTCATGTTCTACTACATAAGGAGATCCACCCATATTTCCAATAGGCACTAGCAGAGGGTGTTACTATCAATATTATATTTATGATCCATGGCTATGTCACACATTGCAAAATTTATCTCATCTTTGGCTTCTTTTTCTATGATATGAATGGAAACATCTGTTTTACTCAAGCCAGTGATCTACTTTTGGGACCATGGGCAAGGTGAGACATTTCTGGTTTTCCACTGTAATCTAGCCTCTCTAGGAAATAACCCAAAGGCCAAAATATAACTGAGATCACATCTAGAAATCATCAGTGAAGAACCCATCAGCAGAGGGATGTGGAGTCACTAAGCTCAATAGATAGATAGATAGATAGATAGATAGATAGATAGATAGATAGACAGATAGCTTCTAAACAAAGGACAAAAAGAGATAGGATATGAATTACTTAAGGTACTGCAATTAGGGGAAACTGAGCAAGCAGCATACAGGCATTATCTTAGTTTTTTCATGCTTTCTATTGAATTGATTAATTAGTTAATTCAATAATAAAATGCTGAAAAAGAAGGGGCTAAGCTATCATAGCTAAGATAAATGCAGAGATAATGAATCCATATATATTGTGCATTTAGTTGAATTCTTAGTTCTCCTTCATTAAATAAGGCTCCAACACAAGCTCCTGTGATAGGTTTGAAAGTTCAATATGTGCAGCTTTCAATTGGCTTAATGTAGACTGTCAGAGAGCCCCTAAATAGCTAATTATTTCTGCTAGGTCTACTGTTGAGGGAGCTGAACACATGATCGTCTGACATTTCTTCCAATACTAAGTTCACTGAAAATGAAAAGGAAACATTAAATTTTAACCTAAAAATATCCTTAAGTGGTTAATATATTCATCAGACTTTAGTTATCTCTGTATTTCCTAGGTCTGTTCAATGATAGAAAATTATTTTAAAATGGTATACTAACTTCCATTATTTATTTATAATTGTTCTGGGAATCTCTGTTTTTCTCTCTTTTTTTCTGTGCTAATAAAGCAGTCCTTCCATGCAGGAGACTAACATATTCTCTACACATGAAGAACGGCTCAGATTTGTCATTTTAAGTTATTCTGACTATTTGTATTTTTAACAGACAAGGTTTATCAGGGGCCCTGATGTTAATACAACAGCAGATTGGTTTGCATAAATAGCAGTCTTTAAATCAACACTGTAGAATGTATTGAAAAATAGACGAGTGGACAGGCATGCTGTCATATGGGTTTCTTCTTGGAAAATTAGATTTGCTTGTACAAGCAAATGGACATAGAATTACTGAGGAGAGACAGAATTTACAAATACTGGAAGATGAGGAAGGGAAGGAAACATAGCCAGGCATGCCCTTGAAAAGTGAACAATTTCACTTCCTGCAGTAGAAAAATATGGAGCTGGTATTTGAAGTGGTAAATACTATTTTAGCAAATCTATAGAAAATCCTCCTAGGCAGAAAAAAAAATGAAAACAATATTTCTAATCATTAAAACAAAAACAAACAAGAAAAAAAGAAGTTCCTCTTAGTTCTCTGCCTCCACCGGCTTATGAAAGCAACAAAATACCTCATGCCAAAGTCCCACGCACTTTTACATCTTTCATTTGCCTTTTCTTTTTCAGTAGCAGACGATGGCCCCGGCTTTGCATTATAGTCTGCTCTCAAGTCACAAATCCGTGATGGATCATGCAATGACTAGAAGTAATAGCCCTTTGTAAAGCACTCACTAGCTTCTACCCAGATCACTGGAAAAAAAAATCTCTCCCGTACCCTCAATCACCAGGACTCGAAAAAAAAAAAATTTTTTTTTTTTTTTTTGCACAGCTGTATTGTAAGGAACAATTAGAAATCAGATAATCATCCCCAGGAAGGACTGCATTCATTTCATATTTTAACACTCCCCCTATTCTAAATAGTTAATTATGAATTGCAAACATTAAAAGAAGATATTCACAGCCTGAATCAAAAACACTGAAGAGATTTCTTCCAGGAAAGTGCCTCATCTGGTACCATAAAAGCCAGTGATGATGATGACAGTCCAGCTGCTCGGTAAGGATCACTCACCCTTTATGGACTCCCAGAAGCTCCCCTGCAACATAACAGGATTCATACTCTTATTGCTTTGTATTCTCTCAGCAGGAAGAAGAATTTACATTTCTTAATTGGATTTCTTTCTCTCAGCTCCAGACATTACAACTATCCCACTAATCTCCATTGCTTAGCAGCCCCCAAGAAGCAGTTGTAGAAGTTATTTATAAAGCAGGGTATAAGGCAAACATTTTCAGGAAAATACAGAGATGACTTATGTAGGATTGCCTAAGATACACTGAAATCCAGAATTCCTGACTGTGCCTCAACTACAGAATCACAATTTCCAAAGCAAGACTAAAGAATCTGCATTTCAAAGAGCATTATCAGAATCATGGATACCAGGTTTCACCTGATATAAACTTAATGTCCGGATTCTTCATGTTAAATTTGATTGTTATCAGTTTTCAATGGCAACATGTTCCTAGGCTCTTTAGATTCTAAGAATAAAGTTACCAAAAATATGTAGACCTAGTATATGTCATTAGAATTTCCAACTTTTTAATAAAAAAAAAAAGATGATAGATACATTAGTCATAATTCTCCAGGAAAACATGAACACTATACGTAATTACAAGAGTAACTGCAGTGGTTTATAGTTTATAGAATTATGGTCTGGATGGTGTCAAAGTGTTCCCCTGGAAGCTGTGGAACCAAGAGGATCATCCCTTCTCAGTTCACAATGCTGGAAGCCTCATAATAGTATACTAGTATTGCATCTAGTGGGAGACTGAAGATCAAGGTGTTTACTAGACAGTCATGGATAATAGATCACATTCAAAGGCTGAAGAACAAGGATTCTTCTGTCTGTGGGTGATGACAAAGAGCATAGAAGTACACTACCCTCAGAAGAGACCAATGTTCCTACTCGGAAAGCTATCCTTATAAGAAGAGTCCACTGTCCACGTTGGCAAGCTTGGCAAGCTTTGCTGCTTTGCACTCCATCTGTGCCCTGGCCTACCAGATGGTGATGCCCACATTCAGGGTAAGTATCTTCTCACTGCTTTTACTATCCCACATGCCAATAAATCTGGAAACAGACTCAGAGACACACCCCAAAATCTTTACCAATTTTATAGGCACCATTTATTCCAGTTATCAAACCTAATGAGTGTACTATAAAGTATATATTACAGACACATCTCCTACCTTCTCTATCACCATAAACTCTGAAAACACACTTATCCATAAGAGTATATTCTAAAAGGAAATCCTACCCATTTCAAATTGCCAGTGAAGGTAGACATTGTTGCTCAGTTGTAATTTCTTTTATGCAGTGATAGTTTGGCTATCAGTGTTAACTCAAGATGTCTCCTCTTTTAATAAAAGTATTATCTGTTGGGAATTATAGAAATGTGGCTGGACGACTGAACTATAACTCTTGCTCTATACACTGACTTATATCCAGACTAAGATCAAATAGTTGCATAGCACTTGACGTGTTTACTGGCTACACTGCAAGGTCCTAAATCTTTACTGATGATATCATTTTCAGATATCAGAGGAAACAAAGATGACTGAAAAAAAAAAGGAAAGGGGGATGAAAAATGTGTCAAATGTTTTATCTGTTACACTGTGTCAAGTCTGTTAGATAGTCTACTTACATTTTCTCAGTTAATTCTAACTTGGAGAATATATATTGCCTCTTTTTTCATATAAGAAAGCAGAGATTTTTTTATAAATGAAATAAATTTTGATTTGCTAAACTTGACTAAGACAAAGTCAAAGCTAACTGTTTTGAAGTCACATGATTTCTCTAGACATAGTAGGAAATCATCAATTATCAGAAAAGATGACAAAGAAACAGAGGAATAGATATAAAAGAGGGCAAGATTAAAAAAAAAATTGCTCTGGTGGGATTTATTGAAAATGGAAGTTTCAAAAACTGTACTGGAGCCAAAAATAGAGAAGGGCTTACAATTACAGTGTTTATTCTAGAGGTAATCTCATTTTCTTATTAAATACACTTTTGTATTATGGACTGTAATGAGCTGTTTTCTAAGAAGGAATACCACTCTAGTGTCCTAATATGACATTAACCCACACAGCAACATTGATAGATCAGCCTTCCTTTATCTATTAGTGAAACAGAAAGAGTAAAAATATCTCCTCATCATCATTTTTGCAAACAAAACTGTAAATATTTTGCAACAATTTTCTTTCCCTATGCAGACATCAACTAGAAATGTTTTAATTCCTATCACAACATTGTCACTAAATGTTTTCAGCTAAACATATCTTCTTTCTCCTCAGTATAAATAAGTGACAGTGCCTAAAATCTAAGATTTCCTTCAAAATGTTTTTTCAAATATATTTAATTCATTTATGCATGGAAATTTCCTTTATGAAATGTAAAAGACTCTAAAGCTAATTATCAGAGGCCATGAAGTTTTCTGATATATTTAAGAGTGGACAGAAATCTTTGCACATTCCTCTTACTTCACTGAAATTGTATAGCTCCATAAAACTGAATTTTAGGGTGAGTAGAAAGAGACAGAATATGAGGTTGTATAATTCTATCCAAATGAAAAACTATATTGTGTGGAGTTGACTTAGTAGCAGCTGCATATATTTTGGTGGCAGTGAATCCACCCCAGTGAGCTTTAGTATTGTACGTTATGCCAAAGTAACTTTTCTAAAGACTGGCTCTTTCCTCATCAGAACCTACATGGTGTCTATGAAAAAAGTTTCTATATTGACTGTTCTAAATATAAATAAAATATGGTTTATCAATAGTATCTGTAATAGTTTGAATGAGAATGTCCCCATAGGCACATATTTGAATATTTAGTCCCCAACTGATGGAAATGTTTGGGAAGGAATAAGAGGTGTGGCCATGTTGGAGGAGTTGTAACACTTAGGGTGATCTTTAAGGTTCTAAATGTAAGACCCGAATAGCTCACTCTCTTGGCCCCACCCCGTGAGTGAGTGTGCATGTTCATGTGTGCCTGTGTGCATGTGTACACATGTGTGTTCCTGTGCATGTGCGTGTGTGTATTCCTCTCTGTGCACCTTGTATATATGGGTCAGGATATAATCTTTCAGCCACTGTTCCAAATCATACTGTGTCTGCCTGCCATGGCAATCATGGACTCACCTTCTGAAACTGTAAGTTCCCAACAAACTCATTGTTCTATTATTCTGTTATTCTAATATTCTTGTTATGGTGCTTTATCATAGCAATTAAAAAGTTAACTAAAACAGATTCTACACAGAATTAGCTACTACAAAATTAATAAGTTCTAATGTAATCTTGTATGAGAAGAATAAATGATAGCTAGACCCAGGGACATAATATATATATATATATATATATATATATATATATATATATATATATATATATATATAACAGCCACATTTGGGGGCAAAATAATAATGTTACAAGCTGTACATAAGCTGAATTAACAGCGAACATGTTCTGCACTGCAAGTTGGAGACCTGAGTTCTCTGTACACATAAGGTTCTCAATGATTGACTTATGTGAAGGAGGCAGAAAGAGAAAACCATTGAGAACACGCGGGATGAAAGGCATGAATCTACTACGTTATTGTGAAAACGTATTATTGCCTGACTGCACCATGCATAGCTCATGAGTAGGGCTTCAATGTGAGGCCGTAATTTTGTTGGTGTTGCTTCCTTGTTCTGTTTTTATCTTTGTATTTTTGTTGGTGGTGGTGATGGTGGTTTTTTGTTTGTTTGTTTGTTTGTTTGATTGATTTGGGTTTTTTGTTGTTATTTGTTTGTTTGCTTTGCATTTTGGTTGTTTTGTTTGTATGTTTTTTGCAGCCCTAGATAGCCTGGGACTCAGTATATAGACGAGATTAATTTCAAACTCATGGAAATCTGCCAACCTCATTCTCGGACTTCTGAGATTAAAGGTGTGTGCCGTGCCCATTTCATGCAATCTTTTACAAAGTGCTTTTCCTGGGTGGAAATTAACACATATTATAAGATGTTACAATTTTTCAGTTTGGAGATTATCATTATTAAAACTATTCTAGAATTCTAGCTACCAAATGAAAAGTCTGCTACTTTTATCTTTTTAGATCATATATAGAAGGATAAAAACCTCTTCCTTAAAATGTCTTAAAATCATCTTTCTATAACACTCATAAGACCACTATCAATATTAAGATTATTTTCTATTTTTACACACACATATACGCACCCCATTTTATTATAATACATTCCCAAAGGTATATGCTGGGATCAACGAGACCTACCCCTTGTCTCTTTTCCACATATTTTTAAAAACATATGCCAAAAGAAAAATATGAAAGTTGAATAAGAAAGCAATTCATGTAACAAACAGAAATATAGTTGAGACTGTCTGACTAAATATTCACTAAATATGTGTGATAACAGACAAAGCAAGCCAAAAAGGTTAATGAGATATTCTTCACTTATGAACTTGATTTACTGTAGACAGAAATGCATCTTTCTATCATGGAAAGGCAAGTTTGAAGAAGGAAGCTTAAGAGAGACATCATTGTCATGTTGACAATGCAGGCAATAGAGAGAATTGCTCTTCCAGATCCAGGAAACCAGGACATGGATCCTCATTTGTCAGGTAAAATCATGTTTTGTGGAAGGTAGCTTTACTCGAAGTGAAAACTGGATAAAACTAATCTGAGCCTGCCTAATTTACTCTTTCCAAATATAACATCGGAATAAGTTATTCAGTCCCCTACACCGCTACACTACCATCCTCTCCCCTGTTAGGTTGTTAAGAAGGGACCACAGAGCAGTTAGGTGGGAAATAATGTTCTCATGGAAGGTAATGACAGCACTAGGGCGAGAACCAGCTTCCAAATCTTTACACCGAAAAGTTTCGCCACCGAGTCTAGCATGGTCTCTCAAAGATAAAACAGTAAAGATTCACTCCTTTGAATAGAGTTTCTTTCTCATTATAGGCAGTCCTAGGAGGCAAAAATACCATTAGCTCTCATAACCCTGACTGTGTCAGCAGAGGTTAACACAGCTGTAGGAAAAGGGGGGATGGCTAGAAAATACAAAAGGAACCAGGTTGCTTGTCAAGGTAGATACAGTGTTACAAATTACTGTGCTCAGTTGCAGTTTTGAAGTTTCATGGTCTTTTTAGGGATGGAGTTATCCCAGCTGTAAGAATAGGAGCTGAACTCATTAAGGACACAAGGCCATATACACTTGTGGAGTAACTGCAAGTAAACACAGAGCTCAGACCAGGGTAGACGATAATGGAAAGGCTGCAGTTGAATAGGGATGAGAGAAAGAGGAGCCAAGCACAGCTTACTTTCTATCTAGCTAGGAAGTCCCAGCTTGTTAGGGTCACATAAAGATTCTTTTCTAGTTTTCTCTACCTGTTACTATGAAATAACTATGAAAGATGAATGTTGTTCATTCATTTGTCTTCGCCCGCACACACTTTCTATACCCTCTCTGAAACTAAAACAGAAGACAGAAAGGAAAAAGCAAGTATATTTTTTATACTTATAGAGGCACATACCACATAATCTTACAGACATCCATATTCCACTCAAGCCAGGGTCAAAGGAGAATTCTCTTTGCTCCCTTTTCACTTAGAAGAACAGAAAACAAAGGACCGAGGGCACACACTGTGATGGAAGATTCATTATCAGGCAAGATCTGAATCACCATAATTACCCACAGTTCATAAGTGCAAATGGTCCCCATCTCTTGGCAGATTAAAAAGCCCAGTGATGAGTAATATTGCTGAGCTAAACACGCCTGGTTAATAAGCCACTCAAATCAACACCCCTCTTATCCCTTGACACATAGGCAAAAATTGTATCTGTCAGCCTAATAAAATCTCATTTGTCTTACCTGAAGGTCCTATGAACCACCTGGTGCCTCTCTGTGTACTTCGTATTCCCTATTAACTTTTGCTTGGTAGAAATTAGGGTTTTAATATGATCATTCTTTCCATGAGTTTTCAATTATTAGGCCAATGCATGCATTTGGATGAAGCAGTTCAATATGATAGTATTAGAAGGGGTTGAAAATACCAAATGATATTAACAATTCTAGACTGTAAAATTTAGACTATAATCAAGCCTCTGACTTCTTATAATGACAATCTGTAGAAAATATTATGCAGTGCTAGGTTATATTCATAACATGCTTATTCCCAGAAGTCTCAGCTTAGCTTAGGAAGGCGATGTCTTGTGGTAGCCAAATCCATTAAATTTTCAGAATTCTAATGCTACTTCATGTTGACATAAAAGCTCTACTTCGATTTGAGTGCAATGAGTGCTTGAGAAGCTACGTACCAGGTAGAAGTACTATTAATATTTTATATTTAAAATATTTCTGCTTAAGAGTGAGATAGGCATATCAATCATGAAATGGGCTGAAGAAATTCCTTGAGCTACAAGTAGTATGGTCTTTCATTGGTGTTTACAAAAGTATCCAATATTGGCAGTAAGAGCAATAAATAATGTATATCTTAGTTTTTTTTTTTTAAAGCTTGTTTCCTTCTTTCTTAAGAAAATCATCAATGCTACGGAAAAAAACTCAAAGGACAATGTTTTGTAAGTCAAAGAACAGATATCACATGTTCAAACAATGATTTCATTGAAGTGTACCTGAGGGGAGTGGGATAAAATGGGAAGGTTTCTGGATTCTACTAACATATGATATATAGAAAATGAAGTGGCCTTTTATCAAATATAACTTGAGCCCACTAAAATTTGCTGTTGTATTCACTATTCTGTTTAATATTTTTTAATGCTGTGTTACCTTCATCATCTGGATGTTTCCTAGCTTGCGTATTACATCGGACTGGCATAGTAGAGGTCCTTAGACTATGACGCTTTGATCATAAACACTTATAATTTTACCACGGGGAAGACTGTAATCAGGTATCTGATAAAGGCCATACCTGAACTCTGATAAAGGCTTTGTTCCTTCCCGGCAGATAGCTAATTTTTTCTCCATGCATTCCTGAGAAGAAGCAGGGAATAAACTAGCTAGTATCTACCACTATCAGGGAATTAATCTCAACCTTAAAGCCTCTACCATCTGAACTATCTATTTTCAGAGGCCCTACCTCACCTCCAAATTCCATCATACTGGGAATAAGATTTGAACACTCATTTTCTAAAGGAAAAACACAACAGTTAACCCTCTTCTTTATCCAGCACCAACTCTTGATAAATTAGGAAATTGGAACTCAATATTTAATTATAGTCATATTTGGAATTCCTCTTCTCCCGCACATCAGTGGCCATACCATTTTCTACAGCTTTCTTGTCTTACTGCCTTCCATAATGGAATCCACATGAAGCTTACTCTTCTAATTTTTCTAAGAAAATTGATTTATGATTTAGTTAAGACCAGTTACATTCCTTCTTAGAGTTTTATTTTTTTGTGTGGAAACCAAAATCTGTGTCCATTTTCCTTCCCCGGCTTTTAGTTCCAACTCTTGTTTGTATTCACACAGGATAAAAATAATGAAATAATTTTGCATTAGAACATTCAATATTTACTTTATGGATGGAAATTGTAAGCATGCTTCTACATTTTCTATTTATATGGGAATACTGTAGATCTGGTAGATTACTGGAAATGTGTTGTTTTGTAATTCCCTGGGTAAACTGATGGATTAATAACAACATATTTACTGTGTTATTTATTTTATACCAGATATGTTGCATAAATCATCTTATTTAATAAACCAAACAGACACAGAATACAGCTAAAATTTCCCCATTTGAGAATTGAAAATTGAAAATTCATTCACCAAATGCTTGGAACAAAATGAATAAGGTTTAAAATCTGATCTAACTCTTGAACATAGCGTCAGTACAGATTTGGAAATGCTTTAAGGGAGGAGAAGTAAGGCTGGTGATATTTGATATGACCAAAAACATTATTCCCAGGGGTTCAAAGTTATAGTTGTACAGGGAAACAATAAATATTAGTAAAAACAGTTGAGACTTTTAAGATATTTCAAAGTTTTACCATATAAAATATCAAGAATGTATTCATTAGTGTTTTCTAGACCTCTGTGTTTAGGGGATTTTGTAAGGATCTATATAATGGTGTTGTTTTTCTGTGATTCAGGATCTATAAAACCTCTAACATGGCTTTATTAATGATAAAAAAAAAAAGAGACAATATTGCATCTGATACTCAAAACTGGCTATTCTGCAACCTACTCTTACCTTTTAACAGAGTGTGCTGTGCCTTTGTTTCCTTACAGAAAATGTTCTTAGACATTTGCACTTCTAACCCTCTGGTGCTCTGCTTTGTATGATGGGCAGTCATTATTAACGTCCCGTGGTAGATGAAAAAATAGCTCAAAACACAGACAGGTAATTAGTGTGGAAAGCACTGATATAGAAAGTGTTACAGCTTCATTTCTGTCTCTATGCTCATTTTGTATTTGAAGCTCTGCCTATACTATTATTAAGTACCATTTCTGATTCTCTTTCTCCTAAAATCTTTGCAATTACTGAAATTAAAACCATGTGCACTATTCAGCAGATCTCTGCTGTTGAATGATCTGAGAAGACTGAATGTCTGGAAGTAAAGAATTTAATTCCCACAGCTTATTTCCAAGCTGAGTTTTTTTTTTTTTTTCCTAGTATTGATGGTGATCTAGGAAACTCTACGGTGTACCCTTTCATGTTAACAGATTATTATAACAAACTTTATAACGTTTTCATTTTATATATTGACCTCCAAGGGGTCAAGCCTTCATCTCTTAAAAATTGATCTTTCATGGTCCAGGGAGATGGAACAGAAAGCAAATGTGCTTGTTACAAAGATTAATAACTTGAATTTTATTCCCATAATCCACAAGATGGGAACAGAGAACTGATTCTTGCAAGTTGTCCTCTGACAGCCATACATGTGCTATGGTACAAGTGTACTCACACACACACACACACATACACACACACACACACACACACACACACACACACACTATATCAACCAATAAATGAGAAAAGTAATACATTTCCCTCAGAATGAGGGAAGGTTTCAGTGGATAAGTGTCAGAGATTGGATGGCCAGAATATACCCACAACAAGGTAGAGTAGTGTTCATCTGTGGTCTCCGAGCTCCTAAGGAGAGGTGGATGGCTACTCTAGTTTGCTTTCTGTTGCTGTGATAAAACACTAACAAAAAGCAACTTGGAGAAGAAAAGTTTATTTCACCTTAAACTTCTGTTTCATAGTCTATCACACAGGGAAATCTTGGTAGGAACTCAATCAAGAATTTGGAGACAGAAACTGAAGCGGAGACGATGGAAAAACACTGAAGAACTTGAGGTAGAGACCACCGGGAACATTGTTTACTGTCTTGCTTCCTCTGACTTCCTCAGCGACCTGTCTTATATATCCCAAGCCCACCATCCTAGGTATGAATGGGGCTTCCCACAGTTGTCTGGGACCTCCTACATCAATCAAAAAAGCATGAAAATGCTCCCACAGACATGCAGACAGGACAACATTATGGAGGCGATTCCTCAGTTGAGTTTTACCCTTTCTAGTTTTCAGTCAAGTTGACAAAAACTGACCAGACAGAACAGTGGAAGAGCAGAAAAATCTCTAAGCTCATAGGCCAGCTACCTTGGTATAATCAGGTCTGAACAAAAGACATTGCTTCAATCAAAATAGAAAATGAGGACTGAGAACTAATACTTGAGCTTACCCTCTAACCCCAGCCTGTGCACCATGGCACACACACACACACACACACACACACACACACACACACACACACNCACACACACACACACACACACACACACACACACACACACACACACACTCACATACACACAAGCATAAACATGCACACATGCACAATTATATGTGCACACACATAAAATATTTCACTCCATTTTACTTTAATTTCTAGGATCCATTTATGCATATGAGTAGAAAAAGCCTCACACGACTTGACAACTAAACATGGCCTATAAACATTTGGCATGGCAAGTGCAAAGCCAACCTATTTAACATCAACAACTATGACATACGTAAAACAATCCCACTCACAAGTGAATAACAAAGACTGAAACCAAGTGATTTTTGTAAGTGTAGAATAAAATGGTTCACAAAAAAAACTTTCATTTGAAACAAAATTATGTAACAAAATAGTTTTAAGCCAACAAAGAGAGCTTCACATAATATATAATCTAAATTATGTCAATTTAATTTTTTCCTTTTCATTAGATATTTTCTTTATTTACATTTCAAGTGTTATCATCTTTCCTCAACCCCCCCCCCCCGAAAACCCTCTTCCCTGTGCTCACTAATCCACTCCAATTCCCTGTCCTGGCATTCCCCTACTCTGGGGCATTTAGCCTTCACAGAACCAAGGGCCTCACCTCTCATTGATGTCCCACAAGGCCATCCCTTGCTACATATGTGGTGGGAGCCATGATTACCTCCATGTGTACTCTTTGGTGGGTGAGTTGGTCCCTGGGAGTGCTACATATACTGGTTGGTTCGTATTGTTGATCCTCATAGGGGGCTGCAAAACCCCTTCAGCTCCTTGGGTACTTTCTCTAGTTCCTCCATTGGGGACCCTGTGCTCAGTCCAATGTATGGCTGTGTGCATCCACTTCTGTATTTGTTAGGCACCGGTCAAGCTTCTCAGAAGACAGCTATATCAGGTTCCTGTCAGGAAGCACTTGTTGGCATCCACAATAGAGTCTGGGTTTGGTAACTATATATGGAATGGATCCCCATGTGGGACAGTCACTGGATGGTCTTTCCTTCAGTTTCTGCTCCATACTTTGTCTCTGTATCTCTTCCCATGAGTGTTTTGATTCTCCTTCTAAGAAGGACAGAAGTATCCACATTTTGGTCTTCCTTCTTCTTGAGCTTATTGTGGTCTGTGAATTGTATTTGGAATACCCAAGATACAATTTAATTCTTTTCAGCTAGCACTTCAAATCTTCCCATGGAAAGCTATTTACCCTGGAACTAAAATTAGAACATGTTTATAAACTGTAGAGAGAACATCTTGTGAATTGTGTGGATGCCTTACCTGTCAATTAAAAAGTATATGGCCTCTGGCTTAGGCAGGAAATAGAAAGTGGAAAATCAGGAGGAGAGAGAATTCTGGGAGAGAAGGAATTGAGATTCACTGGGAAGATGTGACAAGCCAGACACATGGTACCTGAGCACAAGTAACCAGGTACCATGTGACACAGCATAAGCTAGAAAAGTGTTTTAAATTATATCTACTCAGAGATGGACCTAGCTATTTCACCAAGGTATTTATAAATATATTTTGAGTCTGAGTCTTATTTCTGGGAACATGGGGCTGGGAGGAAGAACCAGGGCCTAACTACTATAACAAACACTTTGTTTAGATTTCTAGCATCTTTACCCTGCTTTCTGAGTCTTCCCTACACCTCTTACTTTTCAATGGTTTGTTCTCTTTTTCTTCTTGGATTGTTTAGTCATGCCGTTTTTGATGCCTCCCCATTCATTTGCAGGTCCAGTCAAACATGACTGGTTTGCTGTCTCAATCTAACAGGCTGATAGCCGGCATCAAATGTTCCCTAATGAAGACACTTTGGTCTACAAAAAGAAACTGGGGTAAAACCCAAGCTGTCTGTGATCTATCCCAGAGGACTATTACTGGGACATCTGAGATTTTTTTTTTCACCTATTCAAGTTTGTCTTGTGGAATTTTAAGCATCCTCAAAGGAAATGGGGTGGGGCAAAGCCTGTCATATTTCTCTCTTACCTCAACTGCTGATGAATTCAGTGGTACCTGTTAACTCCATGCACACAGAATGTGACTACGTTGCTTGGGATGAAAGATCTGCTAGATATGAGATAGAGCATGTGCACTGGGCCAAAAACATAAATAACTGTCTGATCACTGGTCCATGATGTGAACATGATGTTCCTTTTTCTCATCTAAAATTCCTTGAAATTATGCATTACTCTCCTGCCCACAGCTTCATCACAGTGTGAAATAACCTAACTGGAAAAGAGAGTCTGGTAATAATCACCCACTCGGAGGTCAGTGGCTCTGCAGTGAAGGTGGTATGAAATATGTTGATAGTAAGGGCAAGTTCCTGAGCTGTGAAGTTAATTTTTAATAATATTTCTAGTTAAATGGTCACAGAGTTCTTGTCCCTCCAGGCTTTGTTTCATCTGCAAACAACAGTGAAGCCCTTTGTCTAATCAAATAAATATTTAAATTTCACTTACTGTGTAGGAGTTGGTGTCAATTCCATAAGCACAGTTAATGTGAATTTCAGAGGGTGTCTTCCAGCTACCAGACTGTGGACTTCATATGCACCACCACATATGATGGGACTCCCTTTCAGCAAGGTTACATAAGTCATACAAGGACCAATATGGACAGACAGTGGGAACAGAATTTGAATATAGACTTGCCTCTTTAAAGGTCCTAACTTCATGACCAGTACATTTATGAAACAACCATAACAATAAAAGCAGTATAGCTAGATTTACATAAGTCAGACCTAGAGACAACTAAAGAATCAATGAATCTCATTAGGTTTAAATGATCTATTCCTTTCTTCTACCTCAAATGAAATCATTTCCAGTGAGCAACCCTGCCTGTTTTCCCCAGCTTTTCTACAGAAATAGATAATAGTTAATAGATCTGATGACCTGAAATATACCCTAATTTCTATGTGACTTAATTATGGCTGATAGATATAAATAACAATAATGTATGTCACATACAGAAAAAGTTCTACAATCAGAGTAAATAATGGATATTTGGAATATTTTTTATTCCAGAAATGAAAAATCAGCTTAAAGAATGAAGACAGTGCGGTAAAGAGACATAGAAACCCCCTTAAGTATACTCCAATAACTGGATGTTCTGTTTTGGATATCTAAATGCAGATCATCATTATTGCTTTAGTTTTCATATGTCTGAGTTTTCATATTCATGTGATTTTACTTTTCCCTCCAAAGTTAATGATTCTTGTTCAATAGCAGATATAAGCACATCAGGAAATATTTGAGTTACATTCTATATATATATATATATATATATATATATATATATATATATATACACACATGTATATATTCCCAGGTAAGGACTAACATTGTAAAGCTTTTCTGTGTACAGCATTCTCAAACTGTAAAAAGGTATATTGTTTAACTGTTTCTTTCCTTTTCTTTTTCTTTTCCTTTCTTTTTCTTTTCTGCTGTGATTTTCACATTTCTGTTGCTGCATGTACTGTTTAAATATAATACAATTATGGGTCAGAGTTTTGAATCTGGGATAGCAAACCCCTCCCTCATTTGATGCCCTGTCTTCCTGTTGGAGGTGGGCTATATGGAAATGGAGAGGAGCCAGAGGAAAAGAAGGTCCAGTGACAGGTCCAAAGTGGGATCCAGCTCAAGGGGAGGTCCCAAGGCCTGACACTATTACTGAGGCTATGGAGCACTCACAAAAGGGGACCTAGCATGACCACACTCTGGAAGACCCAACAAGCAGCCGAAAGAGTCAGAGGCAGATATTTGCACTCAACCAACGGACAGAAGCTGCTGACCTCTGTGGCTAAATTAGGAAAAGGCTGAAAGAAGCTGAATAGGAGGACAACCCCATAGGAGGACCAGCAGTCTCAATTAATATGGACTCCAAGATCCCTCAAAGGACCAAAAAGGCAGCATATACCAGCTGATATGAGGCCCCCAACACATACAGCAGAGGACTGCCAGGTCTGTGTTCATTCAGAGATAATGCACCTAACCCTCAAGAGACTGGAAGCCTCAGGGATTTTAGAGGTCAGGTGGAGTGGGAGGCAGGGACATCTACATGCAGACAAGGAGTAGGGAGGAGGTATGGGATATGTAACAGTCGAAGAGTAGAGAAAGGGGGAAAATAAAATCTGAAGTGAAAAAAATAAAAAGAAAAGAAATGCAAGCTTAAATGAAGTATAGTATTCCTGGGTAAAAGAAAGCTATGACGTTCCTTATGTTTAAGTGAGAATTATATAAGCTTTGATCAGCCATGAGTTTGGGGATCTGCTGGTGATAAATTCAAAGTTAATCAACATACTGGGAGTCTGTGGAGATGATCCTATGAACAAGTGTTTTTACTGAGGAAGAATGATGTCCTGAGTTTGTGTCTGCAATAACCACATAAGAATCAGAGACAAGAAAGTGTTGCAAGGAGCTCACTGAGCAACCAGTCTCTTAAAACAGCAAGTTTCAGGATCATAGAGAAACCTTGTTTCATAAATGTAATGGACAGTGATATAGGATGACAGCTGATATCAAGCTCTGGCCTTCACACAACACACACACATAACACACACGCACACAGACACACACACACACACACACACACACACACACACACACACAAATGAGAACACCTATGATCTGCACACCTATGGCCTACAGAAAAACACACTCACAGATGAGCACACTTACTCACCCATCTATCCTCAAACCCCCCCACATACAATACACTGTCTACTTACACATAACACAAGGAGAAAACAATGAAATCAATGTTAATGATCTGCACACCTATGGCCTGCAGACAAACACACTCACAGATGAGCACACTTACTCACCCATCTATCCTCACCCCCCACACACACACACATACAATACACTGTCTAATTACACATAACACAAGGAGAAAAACAATGAAATCAATTTTAATGGGTCATCAATAGAGATGAAACAGGTTTTCCTGAAACATAAATGCATACATAAATGTAACAAATACAAGCTCTGGCCTGGATACTGACAGATGAGCACACCCATCCACCCATCTGTCCTCTAACCACTCCCACAATACACCTTCTGCTCACACATCACACGGAAAGAAAATGAAATCCATGTTAATGTCAACAATACATATAAATATAGTTTTTCCTTAAGCATAAATGTGTATTAAAGCAAGATTATTTATTAATAATTAGATTAACATGTCGTAACCAGAAACTCAGAGATATCTACTGAACTTTTTGAGTATTCTCCAATTCAATATTCGTTGGAATATTGCCTAAGAAAAACCTAACAGGAGTAATGAGATAAAATGTTAAAATAGTGACATATTATAACCTGATAAATAAAATGCAACGCAAAAAAAAAAAAATCAATGAAATACAATCCATTGAAAGTCTGAAGGAAAGGCAGCTTTATTTCTCTAATGTGAGGTATTCATTAGTTGAAAACATGGGCTGCGATATCATGTTAGTGAGGTAACCCAATCACAAAAGAAGTCACTAGGTATGCACTCACTGATAAGCGGATATTAGCCCAGAAACTTAGAAGACCCAAGATACATTTTGCAAAACACAAGAAAACCAAGAAGGATGACCATCATGTGGATACTTCATAGGGAACTTATGGGATAGCATTTGAGATGTAAATAAAGAAAATAATAATAAATAAGTAAATAAGTAAATAATAATAAATAAGTAAAAAAGAAAACATGGGCTGCTCTTTATGATACAATAAGAATATGAGATCTTGTCTGTGATCATCCTACAAAAATGAGTGGTGAAATATAAGTTGAGCTAGAAAACCTTAAAATTATGACAGCAACAGAAGAAATCATGCAATTGGCCCTATCTGAATCATTTTGCAGTTGAAATAAAGACATTTGGACTTAGTAATACCAAAAGGTGGCCTGAGGAGGAGGGAGGTACTTCACTGCTTGAACATCTGACTGTATGCCTGTACTACAGTTGCATTGAGCTCTTTGTGTGAAGGAAATTAAAATGTATGGAGAATGCAGTTGCCATCTTTCAAATTCTTTAGGAAAAATGGGTGTTAATACTTATAACCATGCTTTATTTTTTATTAGATATTTTCTTTATTTACATTTCAAATGCTATCCCGAAAGTTCCCTATACCCTCCCCCCGCCCCTGCTCCCCTACCCACCCACTCCCACTTCTTGACCCTGGCCTTCCCTTGTGCTGGGTCATATAATGTTTACAAGACCAAGGGGCCTCTCTTCCCAATGATGGCCTATTAGGCCATCTTCTGCTACATATGCAGCTAGAGACACAAGCTCAGGGGGTACTGGTTAGTTCATATTGTTGTTCCACCTACAGGGTTGCAGAAACCTTCAGCTCCTTGGGTACTTTCCCTAGCTCTTCCATTGGGGGCCCTGTGCTCCATCCAATAGCTGACTGTGAGCATCCACTTCTGTGTTTGCCAGGCACTGGCATAGCCTCACAAGAGGCCACTATATCAGGGTCCCTTCAGCAGAATCTTGCTGGTATGTGCACTAGTATCTGGGTTTGGTGGCTGATGATGGGATGGATACCCGGATGGGGTAGTCTCTGGATAGTCCATCCTTTCATCTTAGCTCTAAATTTTGTCTCTGTACCTATATCCTTTCATGGGTATTTTGTTCCTTATTCTAAGGAGGAATGAAGTATTCACCCGACGGTCTTACTTCTTGGTTTTCTTGTGTTTTGCAAAATGTATCTTGGGTNTTCTAAGTTTCTGGGCTAATATCNGCTTATNANTGANTGCATATCTAGTGACTTCTTTTGTGATTTGGTTACCTCACTAAGGATGATATCCTCCAGATACATCCATTTGCCCAAGAATTTCATAAATTCATTGTTTTTTAATAGCTGAGTAGTACTCCATTGTATAAATGTACCACATTTTCTGTATCCATTCCTCTATTGAGGGACATCTGGGTTCTTTCCAGCTTCTGACTATTATAAATTGGGCTGCTATGAACATAGTGAAGCATGTATCCTTATTACCAGTTGGAGGATCTTCTGGGTATATGCCCAGAAGAGGTATTGCTGGGTCCTCCGCTAACCATGCTTTAAATTTGAGAAGTTTTCAAAAATAAGTCATTTCTCAATAGAACATAAATGCTTTTATTTCTAAATTATCCAATTATATATTATATACTGTTTATATGTTAATTTTAAGCCACTTAAGTTGTTATCATATATGCCTATTGGTTTAGGCTCAAAATAGGTACATGCCATGCTTTCTCCACCAAAGGAATAAAATATATTGGCATTATCCACATATCTTCAATGACAAGTCAGGAGATTTGTGTCGTGATGAATATTATGTGAATCTGTGAGGTTAGTATAATTATGTTAATTGTGATTTTAAAAAATTTTGTAATATACCTAGTGGTATGTAGTATTGACTGTTGGTCTATGTCCCCTCAATTTCTTGAGGTCATTTCTAAAGCAATATTATTTTACCTTGTAACTTTCTTGTATCTTACTGTTTTTCTATACCATACTTCCTTGGTTCATTTCAAAGGAAGTTTCATATAGATACTCTTACATATCCAGTGCTTAGTAACGTGAGAAACATTCAGTGATCTCAGCCACAAACCTTCTGATAGCAACTCCTCCACCTTTGGTTGTTTTTGTTGTTCTTCTTTTGTTTTGTTGTTTCCTTCTCTTTTTTTAGTTTGTAGCTATGAATAACAAATTCATAATTCTTCTGATTAAATTCCATCGCACTCTGAATTCTTCATTGGACTGAACAGTGTGAAATGCTTAGCAATGGATCTGTGTGCTCTATGTTTACTCTAACTGCTTTTTCTTAGGCATGTGAGTTTTGATCCCTGGTGGGCACTTGCAAAAAAGGATTCACAGAAATATAGAAACATCCACATCACCTAGGTTATTGTCAGTGTTGCATCTTGAAATGAGAATCCTGTGCTAATTTATTTGAGAAGGCTTCCATCCCGTAAACATTTGTTCAGTCATATTCCCCAAAGAATTCTGTTTAGGAACCAGGAAATATAAATGGCATTTGAATTAAATGTAATCAGAACATCTCTGCCACTTGGACATTAAAATTTAAACCTGAAAAATGTCATTGGCTAATGCTGAGAGTGACATATTGCTCAGGTCTTTTCAGTCCTTCACATTCTTCTGTCTCATAAATTTATCTCTATTTATTCAGTTTTTATTGTGGAAAAGCAATTTACAAGTCTTGTGTTTCTTTATCTTGCATAGTGATTACTACTCCTAGTCTCAGAGGATATTTCCTTTTCACTAAATCTAATATTTATCACAACATTTATTTACTTTCACTCTTATAAAACAAAAAAATGTCAGATCACATACTGAATACTAAAAAATTAAATAGACCCATTTACCATGGACCACATGCTTTCTATACTTTGTGTGTGTAAGTTATGAGAATTGAGCTTTGTGTACCCAGCCTGAACTATAACCAAAAATCGTTTTTGGTATGTCTTTCCAATGCACAATGATCTCTTGTTATAGGAGTCATCGTGCTGTGTAGGACCACTCAGCATACACTGAGTCAGGAGGGCAACTTGTGCCTCAAATAAGCCATCCCTGTCATACCACCAAAAATTTAAGATGGCAATTGAGAAAAATGATGTCATTTGTATCTGGACTCATCACCAGGGGAGAATCTGAATATACTTGACTTAGGTTGGGCATGAAAACATTAAACCATTTAAAAAAAGGAAGTTGGTATGCAATAAGAAGCAGAGACAAAGTTGGGCCAGCAGAGATTTTTGGATTCTTGATTAATCTGTCGGCCTTGGAGCCTATGAGAATCCCAAGTCAAGATCTCAACTATCTCCATTCTACAGCAAAAGCCAAGCCACTTTAAAATATTTTCTTCCATTTTAAAGATGTGGATATTTGAATACTAAATTGTTTATAACATTTGAATCTCTGATCAAAATGTGCTGTCAGAGCTGGGCATGGTGGCATATACCTTTAATCCCAGCACCTGGGAGGCAGAGACAGGCGGATTTCTGAGTTCGAGGCCAGTCTGGTCTACGGAGTGAGTTCCAGGACAGCCAAGGCTNCACAGAGAAACCCTGTCTCGAAAAAAACCAAACAAACAAACAAACAAAACAAACAAACAAACAAAAACAAAATGTGCTGTCAGAAAAATGTTAACTATCTGAAAAAGGGAGAGAGAGAGATAGAGACTCTGTTGTACCTAAGTTTCTGAAACTGTGAAGTTTCATGAACTTCTTATGAAGACTATTATAATATTAAGGAAGAGGTAGTAGGGAGGATAGGATTAGCAAAGAAAAATGGCTTAACTACGTGCACAGTAGACACCACAAGTCAAATTATTATACAAGAGAAAAAGAAAATTTCTCTATAAAGACTATGTACTTAATTTACACATATACAGAGGATAATGTGTTATATGTCTATGCATATGTGTAGTTTGTATGTCATATATTTATATTACATATATATATTATGCACACATTTGTATGTTATTATTAAATATGTGTACTCATGCACTTTCTGTAATTATATTTACAAATACCATGTATGCATCTGCCTGACACAATTTCAAAGACTGCTCCATGAACCCAGAATCAATTTTAGGTGATAAGTGTTTTTGTTTCCCAAATCTATATTAAGTTATAAAAATATAAAACTAAACTCTTACACTGCAAATTTAAAACACAAATCATTAAACCAGTATATTATAAATTTTCTGACTTCTAAATTTTAAGACCTGAAATGTTTTGAATTTTGTCCAACCTTGCTATGAGAGCTTTTGCTTTGTCTTATTGTATCTTGTTTTGTCCTGCTTGACTGTCTCTTACAGGCCTACACTTCTGGGAAGAGAAAAAGAAGGGAGGGGGATCTCTGGGAGAGGGAAGGTGGTGACACAATCTAGAAAGGAATTGAGGGAGAGGAAACTGTGGTCAGGATGGGAGAAGAATCTGTTTTTAAGAAAAAAGATAAACTATTTTCAAAAAAAGTATAAAAACTATACAATAGATATAAAAGCATATAATTTTAAAAATCCACCATATGGTACCCAAAGACTTTAAAAATATCATCAACTACATATAAAGATGCTTATCTTATGGGATACACAAATTTCATGTCTCATGTTAATGACTATAACCTAGGAAGATTTCTTTTGAATCAGAAAATGAACATTTTATCAAGATAGGGGCTATGGTTTCAGAAAATATGAGGATTTGACAATTTCAGTCCTCTAAAAAATTTTTTCAAAAAGATTTCAAAATAAAATAAATATACTGTATACTTAAAGAGAATTAAGCTTTGATTTTTCTGAGAAAAAAATTCACAAAAATGGGTAACGCCTCCTTTAGCAATGCACTGTAACCGAATATTTTCAACCTAAACAATGAAAGAATATTGATCTCAGCAAGAACACAATGACATATAAAACATAATAGCAGAAAAGAAGAAAAAAAGCAGTATGAATTCTTATCAGGTTTAAAATCTAGGAAGGTAAACAATTGTACATAGCAAGGTCCAGAAAATGTCTTTACAAAGGTTTGTGTAGACTTGTTTAGTAAGAAAAGATATAAAAAAAAAAAAAGAAAGAAGGAAGGAAGGAAGAAAGAAAGAAAAGAAAAGAAAAGAAAAGAAAAGAAAAGAAAAGAAAAGAAAAGAAAAGAAAAGAAAAGAAAAGAGAAAAGAGAAACCACCAAGGGAGCTCATGAGCTAAACTTAGTCAGGGCCTTACTCAATATCGAATTTTAAAACAGCAGCTGTATTAATAAAAGATTATGGAAAAGTCACTTTTGTTTACACTGTTTAGGAGTATTTAGTGAGCTGAAAACAATACAAATGCAATGTTCTCAAGTTCTTATTTCTCTTACTTCATGATTTTTGTTCATACAGATGAGAGACAGGTTTGACAAGTTGGTCTAAAATTGAGGCCTTGTGAGTTTCCCCCACTTCCACATTAACATGTCTATTAGTGTCCTCCTTGTTCAGCTCATATTTAGGCAGCCATGTGGTTGAGTCTTTATGAGTATAGCTTCTGACATTTCTAGGAGACAGACTTTTATGTAAAACTTCTGGTCTCTGGCTCTTATAACATTCCCACCCCTTCTCCCCTGAGCCCTGGGTGCAGGAGTTGTACTGAAGATATACCAGTTGGGACTGGGCTTCTCAACTCTGCATTTTGATTGGTTGTGTTTTCCTGTACTATTTATTGCATAAATAGTGAAGAAGATTTTAATGAGGGATGACAACTACAATATCTGCCATTTTTACAAGATCATGTGTGTGTGTGTGTGTGTGTGTGTGTGTGTGTGTGTGTTTTGTTATGGTTTACTGTCATATATATACTGCCATATATACATACACACACACATATGTGTGTCACATGACAATAAATCATAACAAATGCATTTTTAGACAGTTGTTTGATGAGTATATAATTTTACCATTTTGTAAGATACAATAAATTTATGATACTAATGATAAGGACATGCATGCATGTATTTTCATATAAAGATTAAAGCTTGGCTGCATATCTGATATCTCAAGATGAAACATTCTAAGTGTTTTTCAGATTTGTCTACAGTTGATTTCATAATCAGCAATGTTGAGAATGCTGCTTCATTTGAGTTGTCTAGCACAAATTGGCAGAATTATCCATGTCTATATTCTAGTGTCAAGCCAAAATTAATTCAACAGAGACTTATAAAACATACTCCAGCAATGTAAAAAGCAAAATTTTAAAAACAAAGTATTTTAAAATAATACAAACATATACAAATTTGATACTTATAAGAAGGAAAATATTAAGTCTTCAATTTCAATAATTAGGTCACTATGTTTCTCTTTGAGAAAGGAGTTTTGTGTGCAGTGGAACCATCATAATTCATCACCTTATCATGTTTCAGATATGAGCCAAGTTCTTTCAGGCAAGTTAGTTTTTATGCATGGTGTCCCTATGCACACAGCAAGGTGCACAGGCCCTGTATTACTTGTGCAGTCACACAATAATATATGACAGAGCTCTGCCAAAAACACCTTAGATTCTTTACATGTCTGACTTGAATTAGTTAGCAGTCTGGCACGTACAGTAATATTGCACCATTGCCAAATTTTTAATGACTCCTACATTCAGTTATGAGATGCCACATGGGGTCATAACTCAGAGTTCAAATGATGTGATATAGGTCATGTGCTCCAACAGTGATCCTCCATACCCATGGGAAAGAGAGGACAACACAGAAAGGAAAAACAGTTGATGTGGGTTAGGCAATCAACATTTTAATAATATACCACAAGCATTTTTGTATCTTTAACTAGTTAGGTTTATTTTATAGGCATAACATAGACTATACTTCATGAATCCCTATAATGTTTTGAAAAATTTGCTGTAGCCTGGAAGAATAAAATCATTACCTTAATGATCATAAAATAGTCTCTCAGAAAAAAATATGTCAAAGATTTTGTGGATGATTATTTTAATATTATTCTAACCATGTCATTATAAAATAAATCAAAGAAAGATATTATTAGCTCACCTCCCAATTTAAGATAAAATAATTCAGTTAAATATATGGCTAATCAAAAATCATGGAGAAATTTGTATAGCATGAGATATCAGATCAGACTTTCACTATCATTACTATACACTTTAGAATACTATTTGTTTTGTGTAAGTGATGGACTCAAACTATAATTTCTGTTACATCAACCCCCACAGTGTTTCAATATCTTTCTAAATGATCAAAAGTTGACTGCTATTAATTAGAGTACATGATAGTAATTTATTTGTAAAGGTTAATTTTGGAATTATTTATGATTTTTTTTTTTTGAGACAGGGTTTCTCTGTATAGTCCTGGCTGACCTGGAACTCACTCTATAGACCAGGCTGTCCTTGAACTCAGAAATCTGCCTGCCTCTACCTCCCAAGTGCTGTGATTAAAGGCATGTGCCACCACTGCTCAGCTGGAATTGTTAAATTATAAAACCTATGTCACATTATTCTCTTAATCACTCTCTATAAATTATCAGGCACATACAGCTATGCATTGCTCAGTCCCCTGAAATCCTGTCTTATCAAGTTATAATTAAATATTTTACTTCATCTTTCTTTCCGTATGTGATCCTTCCTACCATTATTCACACACACACACACACACACACACACACACACACACACACACACACACACATACACACACAAAATTTTTGCCATTACATTTCTACTGACTCAAAGAAATAAACAGGAAACTCTCTGACATTCACCATTCTATCCTAAAATAAATTCTACCATCATATCAAATAAGCAAGTACAACCCTGTAAGATTCTAAATATACCAAAACTATCCTTAGTACACTACTATTATTATATGTGGTGACAGATTTTTATACAGGTTTCATCACTCTTCATACTTAGCCCAACAGTTGGATAAATTAATATTAAATACATGTTAGGAGTCTGTTCCTTGAGAATTTTATACAATGCATTTTCATTAGATTAACCCTCTTTTCCCCACTCTTTCCAAATCTACCTCCATTCAACTCCTATCTAACCCACCTAATTTTGTGTCTTTTTTTCCCATCAGACCCCATTGGTGCTACCAATGTGTTCTTCGGAATGGCACAAGATCAGAATCAACACTCTTGAGGAAAACTGACTGTCCTCTCCCAGAAGCTATCAACTGGCAGTAGCTAATAGGTTAGTGATGAGACTTCATGATCCGCTCCCCTCTCCACATTGTGATTTGGACTGGCTTGAAATTGTCTAGTGCTTTTGTGTACTGTCACAACCACTGTGACCGCTGCCCTGTTCTATCCGGAAGACTGTTTTCTTGTACTTATACACCAACACTGACTCTTACACTCTTTCCAACCTGTCTTCCATGAGTCCAGGGAGAAGAGGGATTATAATATGGATCACCAGCTTATAGATAAATGTGCTCTGAAATCTTTTATTCTATTCCTGTTGGGCAGCTGTGGCCCTCTTCTTTAATCTCCATCTACTATAAAAAGAAGCTTCTCTGATAAGCATTAAGAGATGCTCTAATCAGCTCGGTATACAGCTCAGTGGTAGAGTACTTGCCTACCATGGACAGGCCTCTGTGTTTAATCCTTAGCACTACCCATGAGAAATGGAGTTGCAATAATCAATCCACTCCTAATGACTTTTCAATAATTGCTGCTTTAACTATTATAAGTACCTATATGGTATTTAAATTACATCTGAATGTGTTTTATAGTCCAACATGATATTCTCAAGCAAAAGCTCATCCGTTGAAAAGTTCTGTTGCCTCTTTCACTTGTGAATGTTGCTTTTTGGTTTTTAGTTTGTCGGGGTTGTTTGTCTGTTTCTTGTTCCTCGCAAAGCTATTTTTTCTAGTATACCTAGCAGAAATCCAGACTATCCCTGTTTTAAAATTTTAGAGTAGGAGGTGTTCAATATGGTCTTTACTTAGAGCTATAAGAAATATACTAGATAAATTTCAAATGTATTCAAGAGAAAATTTGGAGATTATAAGAATCATGGAAATGATATTCTTAGTCTATAATCAGCATTTGAAAAGAGTGGATTTCTACTGTTTTTTAGAGTGGCTTTCTTGGTCTTACTGCTTCATTCGAATGGCAAGAACAGCTATAAATTGTGTGCGATAAAATGTTTTGCAAGAGGCCAAAGATTGTAACCCTAAGAAAGATTAAAGAGCTGTTTTTCTGGAGGATTAGCCTAGATAGATCATGAAGTGTTTTGCTGGTTCTCTGACCTCAGAGAGAGCTGGGTAGCTCAGCCTCCTACTGGGCTAGTGGTTTCCACCCCTGGCTGTGGAGCAGAATTAATTAGTATCTCTGAAGCTTTTCCACACTACTGTCCAAAGGACATAGATAACAGTAGCCCCTCACGCATAATCATCCTGTCAACCTTTCCCACCCAGTGGTGCATTTCAAGAGCTGATGTTTTAGCAGGCATAGTCCTACAGTAAATTTAGCACAGCAACATGAAAAGTTCTATTTCTCTCCAGGGAGAAGGTGTTTAATATTTTTCTTTTGCAGATTAGTAGCCCTGGATTTATTCTTTTTTCCTGCTACTGAGAATAGCTTTGTATTTTGGCATATACCTTGCATGGAACTGTTTTTCCACAGTATTTGAAACACCAGCAGCCTCAGAACAATTTCTAAGCAAGGGCACCCAAATGGATGCCTGATGGGATAGAGGATCATTGTTGCAAAGGGACTGAAGACTACAGCTTGCACACCATCCATCATGTTGCTGTCTGTGGCTCGGAGTGGGCAGTTTGTCGCCTCGGCTGCTCCTGGGAGTGAGAGCCCATCAATCTAAGCATTTCAGAGATGTCTGCTGGGTCTTTCACTCTCCACTAGCTTGCAGATCTGCAGCCTTTCTGCAGATGATCCCTGCCCTTCCATCTGCTTTGGCATCTGTACTAGGAGCAAGAGTAGAGCTTCACAGCTGTGGTTTCTTTGGCCCAGACTCCAAGACCAGCTCTGCAGATGCTCTAAGTGCAATATAATTGGGGTAGTCTTTCAACCGCTGCTCTCATATCCTTTTTGAGTTATGCAGAGAATAAAATAAAATCCATCCATCAGAAGTAATCTGGCAAAAGGAAGATTTCTTTTCCTTCTGTATTTAGAGAGCCACAGAAAATTACTTAGGTAAAGACTTAATCAATATTACTGCTAAGGATGAGCCAAGTTGGTGGTGGTTTGTGGTGAGACAGGTAAGGCACTAAAAAGTAACAGGAATCAAATCATTTGGTTTATAAATTGACACTTTTATAATATGTTTGTCTATCCATTTTTTGGTAAGGCTATGTAAAAGAACCGCACAGTCTGGATAATTTTAGCAGAACAGAAATGTAGTTTTCACACATGTGGAGGATGGGATGTCTAAGATTAAGGATGCAGGGTCTGGTGAATACCAGTGTGCTGAGTGAAACAAATAGACATGATCGCAGTATGATTTCATTCTTAAGGACTAAACCCTTATCAGCTTACTCCTTCTAGCACTGTTACAGGGATTAAATGATTGGCCACAGCTAAAGAAGTTTAAGAACATGGTGCTGGTGTCAACTCAGCTTTAGTGAAGACTTCATTGAGGGTGACATTATGACAGTAAGAATGTTTATGAGAAGATGCAGTCTCATAGTGAGACGATCAGACTTACTCGTTGTCTAAGAAGAGACCAAACGGTAATTGTCTGTGTGAATTATTTGAAGCCCTAATCTCCCTGCCACTTAGGATCTACCTTATAAAGGTCTCATCAGCTCTTCACTACAAGATTCTAATGTTCTATCACATGAATACTTAACAAATAAGCCATATCCAACAACAACTGGCAGAGAATCAATAGCTCCAGTAGATCCATGCAGCACCCAGAGGATCAGAGATACATGAGAGGGGGTCTCAAGTTCCATTCCATTGGCTACCCACTCTTGGTAGCATCTGTATTTTTCTATAAAATGCTCAATGACCTTTCAATTGACATAGAAGTTGATAAGCTTATGAGCTCGTATATCCCAGAACTCAACCAACAGGAACCCATGTTAATTTTTCACTTGTCAAGAAAGGTGAGAATAGATTGTTTCATAAATGTTACATGTGCCAACATTTCTTCTCCAAATCTCTTACTTAACTCTTCCTTAGAAGTGAATATCAAGGGTGTTCTATTAGACTTTTACTGCTGTACATGTACTCTGCGTGCTCCCTAGCATTCTGTTTCCAAATTCCAAAACCTCTAAGGATTACCATTTTCTCCAGCACATTCTTTCACTAAGTGATATTTGGAAATAAGTCTTAAAAGCTGATTTCATCTTCCCCTGAGCAACAAACTCTCCATATAACGACAGTTGTAATGTATTAAATTAAAAACAAAGCCTTATACTTGTTTTGTAAACAAAGTATACACACCTCACCATACTAATAATGTTGAATCTCTGTTAGTGATATGATTTTGTGATAATTATTAAACAACCTCAGTTAGTATAATGTAAGTAAGTAAATAAAGATTACTTTAATATTGAAATGTATACAATGGTTACAAACTATCTATGAAACTGGTAAACTGTTAAAGCTGACAAAAAATTACTGTTTCATTTTCTTCTGAGAAAATGTGTTTGGAATGGAAGAATCAGTAATGATGGATGCAGTTTACAATGCTCTCACAATCTGGTATTTTAGGCTCATAAAAGAATCAAAGATAAAAATGCATTATTTTGTCATTGCTTTCAACATCCTATATCGTTTCTGTTAATAAGCATTTATTATATGCATGGTCAAATGCAGTCTAAAAGAATTCTATAAGTCATTCATTTATAAAACCATTGTTTCTATTATAGGAATGTTTATAGAATATTTTCATTAAAGATTTTGAATTAAAGACAGATAAATAGAAAAAAAGTTGAGGAATATTTTTTAAAAGCAGCTCTAGTTTTAAAATATTTATCTTCGCTGGGCGGTGGTGGCTCACGCCTTTAATCCCAGCACTTGGGAGGCAGAGGCAGGTGGATTTCTGAGTTCGAGGCCAGCCTGATCTACAGAGTGAGTTCCAGGACAGCCAGGGCTACACAGAGAAACCCTGTCTTGAAAAAAACAAAAAAAAAAAAAAACATTTATCTTCATAGGATCAAATAAAATACGTGTCAAGCATGTTAGGAGACGCAAGGCAGTGCTGAGCCTACCACAGTACAGCTTCCCAACTCTCTGATTTCTCTTGTGAAATTCTCCACAGGTCAAAGGGACAGCATGACTCTGCTTTTAGGTTGTGATAGTTTCTATACATTGTGAATATTGCTCTTCTTGGTTTAGCTCAAATCTCACCCATGCCCAATAAGACTCTCTTAGATAGGAATGATCTGTTTGCCTGGAAGAGACACACAATCATTGTAAGATCAAAGAGGCAAGGTTAAAAGAAGGTTGGTTATCAGAAGAGTATAAGAAATGCCTATAAAGACCATGAATTCTGAAATAATAAAAAACGTAGAAGAGCAAAAACCATTATCAACAGTAAAAGAACTTCTGGTGGAATCACCATGCCTGACCTTAAACTGTACTACAGAGCAATTGTAATAAAAGCTGCATGGTACTGGTACAGCAACAGACAGGTAGATCAATAGAATAGAATTGAAAACCCAGAAATGAATCCACGCACCTATCCTCACTTGATCTTAGACAAGGGAGCTAAAACCATCCAGTGGAAAAAGGACAGCATTTTCAACAAATGGTGCTGGCACAACTGGCGGCTATCATGTAGAAGAATGAGAATTGACCCAATTTTATCTCCTTGTACAAAGCTCAAGTCTAAGTGGATCAAAGACCTCCACATAAAACCAGAGACACTGAAATTAATAGAGGAGAAAGTGGGGAAAAGCCTCGAAGAAACGGGCACAGGGAAAATTCCTTAACAGAACAGCAATGGCTTGTGCTGTAAAATCAAGAATTGACAAATGGGACCTCATAAAATTGCAAAGCTTCTGTAAGGCAAAAGAAACTGTCAACAAGACAAAAAGGCCACCAACGGATTGGGAAAGGATTTTTACCAAACCTAAATCTGATAAAGGACTAATATCCAATATATACAAAGAGCTCAAGAAGCTGGACTCCAAAAATTCAAATAACCCCATTAAAAATGGGGTACGGAGCTAAACAAAGAATTCTCAACTGAGGAATATCGAATGGCTGAGAAACACCTGAAAAAATGTTCATCATCCTTAATCATCAGAGAAATGCAAATCAAAACATCCCTGAGATTCCATCTCACACCAGTCAGAATGGCTAAGATCAAAAATTCAGGTGACCGCAGATGCTGGCGAGGATGTGGAGAAAGAGGAGCACTCCTCCATTGCTGGTGGGATTGCAAGCTTGTACAAGCACTTTGGAGATCAGTCTGGCGGCTCCTCAGAAAATTGGACATAATACTACCGAAGGATCCAGCAATACCTCTTCTGGGCATATACCCAGAAGATGTTCCAACTGGTAATAAGGGCACATGTTCCACTATGTTCATAACAGCCTTATTTATAATAGCCAGAAGCTGAAAAGAACCCAGATGCCCCTCAATAGAGGAATGGATACAGAAAATGTGGTACATTTACACAATGGAGTACTACTCAGCTATTAAAAACAATGAATTTATAAAATTCTTGGGCAAATGGATGTATCTGGAGGATATCATCCTGAGTGAGGTAACCCAATCACAAAAGAAGTCACTTGATATGCACTCACTGATAAGTGGATATTAGCCCAGAAACTTAGAATACCCAAGATACAATTTGTAAAACACAAGAAAACCAAAAAGAAGGAAGACCAACATGTGGATACTTCATTCCTCCTTAGAATAGGGAACAAAATACCCATAAAAGGAGTTACAGAGACAAAGTTTGGAGCTAAGACAAAAGGATGGACTATCCAGATACTATCCCACCTGGGGATCCATCCCATCATCAGCCACCAAACCCATACACTATTGTACATACCAGAAAGATTCTGCTGAAGGGACCCTGACATAGTGGCCTCTTGTGAGGCTATGCCAGTGCCTGACAAACACAGAAGTGGATGCTTAATCAGTTGTTGGATGGAACACAGGGTCCCCAATGGAGGAGCTAGAGAAAGTACCCAAGGAGCTGAAGGGGGCTGCAACCCTGTAGGTGGAACAACAATATGAACTAACCAGTATCCCCTGAGCTGGAGTCTCTAGCTGCATGTGTAGCAGAAGATGGCGTATTCAGCCATCATTGGTAGAGAGGCCCCTTGGTCTTGCAAACTTTATATGCTCCATAGAGGGGAATGTTAAGGCTAAGGAGTAGGATTGAGTGGGCAGGGGAGCAGGGCAGGGGGGAGGGTATAGGGGACATTCAGGATAGCATTTGAAATGTAAATGAAGAAAATATCTAATAAAATAATTTTAAAAAAAGAAAAAAAAAAGAAAATAAACAAATAAAGACCATGAATGCTACGTGGGTTTGGTTACTCACTTCCACTTTGTTTTTCTACAAAATTTCTGATTTATTTTCTGCTTTTTTTCTATGTACACCATCTCTGCCATCCCTGCTTGGACTTGATACAGATTAAGTGCACTAAAAAGAATGAGCTCAGGAAACTCAGATCAAATTCCTAGGAGACAGAATCTAATTGGCAGCTTGAAAGCCAAAGGGTAAACTCCTATGGTCAGGAACTATGTCACTGAGGGATAATGTTTCTTTCTAATGTTATCAAGGTCATTTCAGCCTTGACTGCTTTCCACAGGCTCTGCACTTTCCACCACAGCTTTCATTAACACAGCTACAGAAGGATCTCATCCAACTTTATCTGGGCACATTGATTAAGATGCAAATGTTCCTTTGCTGCCCTTCTGTAGCTGCTTGTATTCAAGTGTATCCATGTTCCCAAAAAACCTGTTTGCAGGGATTCTGCCTGCAGTTGGATCTCATTGGTAAATAAAAATGCAGACAGCCAATGGCTGGACAGGGCAAACTGAGGCAGGACATTTTTGATTCCTGGGCAAGGGAATCTCCTTCCTGCAGAAGAAGGGAGAACCTCCATGCTGCAGAACAGGAGGAGACACCATGCCTGCAAGGGGGGGGGAGGGAGAGAGAGAGAATAATCTCCATGTAGGAGCTGGGGATTTTGGCCCAAGAGGGTTACATACATGTGTCTGGGTCTGGGTCAGCAAAGATGGAATATAGGTTTTAGTAAGCAATAATTTGGGAATATCAGAGGGACATATATTAGCCACTTGGAGGTTAGGAAGTGGCCCAGTCATTGAGATGTTCTAGGCATATCAAAATATAAAGACTGTATGTGTGTCTCTCATTCCAGAATGTAAAGCACTGAGACAGGTAACGGGAACAAGCCTCCACAGCGAAGATAGAATTGAGTACTGTTGACTGAGTACATAGAATTGAGTACTGTTGACTGAGTACATAGAATTGAGTACTGTTGACTGAGTACACCTACCCCTTCCCCTTTCATTTTCTTATATTCATCAACTTTCTGTCACTATGACAACATAACGGGCATAATCTACTTCAAATTAAAAAAAAAAAAAAAACAGGAGAGAAGATTTATGTTATCTCATGGCACTTGAGGTTTTAGCTCACAATTTCTTGGCTGTGTTGCTTTTTTGACCTATATATAGCAAAACCACATACATTGCCAGGGAACAAGTACATGATAAAGAAAATATAGCAGGCAAGAAGTATAGAGAGGAGAAGCCTAGTGTCCAGGCAGAGTCTTTCTATTTAAAGTAATAACTTCTACTTGTTTAAATACAAAGAATAAAAGTTACTTAAAACTAATAAGAGGAAGTCTTTATTTAGGAAGTTAATACGATGCTCCACATTATATTCAAAATACATTTTCTGAACACAAGAAACTGAGATGAGAATGTTGTTCATATTCAACATATTAAAACACCTTCAACTTGGCCAAAACTGTTCTACTTTTAAACATTAAGGTCAGTGTTCTAGTATTAATAATTAGCAACCAGAAGCAGAGAAGGCAAATAACAGCAATAAACCTCTTTTGTAGATTTTTTCAGGTTCTGAGTTATAAATTCGATTCCCCCAGTTCACTTTCAAGCTATCAATAATCTTGATGTCTGAACACAGAATAAAAATCAGATACTCTAAATATCATCTCATAGGCTTGCTTCAGGACATTTTCCATCTTTTTGCTGTCTCCAAACATGGCAGTTAGCTATGAGGTAAGACAGGAGAGAGGCCCAGAGGGCCAGGAAAATGAATAGGAATATACAGTAGTGAGGTACAGCGGGAACCTCTAGAAAGTTCCAGAGACCTGGGACGTGAGAGGCTCCCCGAGATCAATGGGGTTGCTTTTAGCTGAAATGCCCAACAATAGGGAGACAGCACTTGAAGAGACCACCTCCAGTAGATAAATATGGCCCCCAATTGAGGCCTGGGGCCACCCCCCCCCATCTTCAGAAGTTTTGACCCAGAATTGTTCCTATGTAAAGGAAATGCAGGGACAAAAAAATGGAGCAGAGACGGAGCATCAGGTGACCAGTCCAACATAGGATCCACCCCCTGTGTGCATATCAAACCCTGACACTATTTCTAATGTCATGTTGTGCTTACAGATAGGAGCCTGGCATGGCTGTCCTCTGAGAGGTTCTACCAGCAGCTGACTGAGACAGATGAAACAACTTCCAGTCAGCCATTGGATTGAAGTTAGGGATCCTTATGGAAGAGTTAAGGGAAAGATTGAAGGAACTGAGGAGGATCTCAACCCCATAGGAAGAACAACAGTGTCAACTAACATGGACTGCTCAGAGCTTCCAGAGACTAAAATACCAACCAAGGAGCATACATGTGCTGGTCTGTGGCCCTGGGCACATGTGTAACACAGGACTGCCTTGTTTGGACTCAGTGGGAGAAAATGTGCTGAATCCTGTGGAAATTTAATGTCCTAGGAAAGAGGGATGTTGGCAGGGATGGTGTGGAGCTAGGGAGGAAGCATCATCTCAGAAGCAAGGAGGATGGGGAGGGGGGAAGAATTCAGGAACAGGGGACCAGGAAAGGGGGCAACATTTGGAATGTCAATAAATAAAATAATTTAATTTTTAAAAAGGAAAAAATAGTCTCTTGCTTGGTAATAATCCCTGTTATGAATGATTATGACACAAGTCAATTGTTAGATCAGAAAAATGAATATTCTGGCAATACATGAGATCTGACTGAGACAGGTCTGGTGACAGACACAACAGGTGGAAGAAAGAGCTGCGCATAAATCTCAGTATAAAGTACAATATGGAAAACAATCCATTCTTGCAAATAAATTCCTTCCCCTGAAAAATATCAACTTATATCAGTTTTCAACATATTTGCATGGACCACTATCTGACAGCTACTGTCCATTCATAATAAATTTTCTTGTTTTAGTACTATTTACAGGTTGTGCTATTATAAGCATAACTAATTAAAAAGATAACCCTAGACTAGTGTGTAAGCTACTTCATAAAGATTAGCCTCTGAGTTTAGACACATACAACCAAGGTAGAGTGGGACAATTGCAGGCTAAAGATAGGAGAACCAATATTCTTACAAGGAAAAGAAAGAACAGTTTTGGAAATCATAAAAGATTAAATGTGAATGAAAGTTCAGGTGAAAAAAAAAAAAAACAGGGCCTGTGGTGGTTAGAATAGATATGGCCACAATAGATTCATATGTTTGAATGCTTGGCCATAAGGAATGGCACTATTAGGAGGTGTGGCCTTGTTGGATAAAGTGTGTAACTGCTTGGGTGGGCTTTAAGATCTCCTATGTTCAGTCTCTGACCAGTGCACAATTCTAGTCCTCTCATGGCTGCTGGCAGAAAACTGTCTCTTCCTGGCTGCCTTCAGATCAAGATGTACAACTCTCAGTTCCTCCAGCACCATGTCTGCCTGCAAGGTGCCATGCTTCCTACCATGATGATAATGGCCTAAAACTCTGAAACTGTAAGCCAGCCCCAATTACATAACTAAATGTTGGGCATTATAAGAGTTGCCTTGGCCATGGTGTCTCATTCACAGCAATGGAAAATAACCCTCATCTCTGGAGCTTCAGACCCAAGGCACAGCAGGAGAGCTGGGGACTTGCTTGTGCTCTTAATCTCCTCTAAACACTGTGAACACGCTTAATCATGGACCTTTCAATCCATACTGCAGACGTTGTTCTCCTTTAATTTAGAGAATCAAAGAATTTTCAACACTTCTTTAAGGGTTTTTAATATACCATTAAACTATTTTATTGAAAAAAAATTTCACACAATCCTATAAATAATTTGATCATATCCCTTCCCCAATTCTCTCTCTCTCTCTCTCTCTCTCTCTCTCTCTCTCTCTCTCTCTCTGTGTGTGTGTGTCTGTGTGTGTCTGTGTGTGTCTGTGTGTGTCTGTGTGTGTCTCATTCTCCCTCTAACAAAAACAATTTTTAAAAATGCAGAAATAAAAAGAGCAAGACCAGTAAAACAGAATTTGAAAAGAAAAGAAAAGAAAAAAACAAACAAACTTAAATGCAAAGGAGTATTTATGGTTACCTAATAGTTTTACTGGACTCAATAGCTAAGCCTCTCAGCAATATCTCAGTCAGAGATGTGGTTTGCATTGAAATTACCTCACATACAGCACAGTTTTGCTGCTACCATTTTAGTTGAATGAGGAAGGCTAGCAACTCACTGCGGTGCTTCTTTCCAAGTCTTTGTCTTATCATTGATCAGGTTCTGCTTCATACTGCTGTTATCATTAGGCATCAGAGGCCCTAAAAAAATCACTGAGAAATATACTTGCTTCTCCGCTCATAAATCCATTCTCTTCTTTATATGCTTTCCTTTATTCCTTCTTTCCTTTCTTGCTTCTTCCCTTCCTTCCTTTCTTTCTTTTTTGTAAGTTTTCCAAGTTGAAGAAGTTTTCATAAACCATTTATTTAGTCCTAATAATGACTAATTTAGTTTTAATAGGAGAAGATGAACATTAATCTCAAAGAAATCAAACAGCCAAATATCTCATATCTCGGGGGGAAGCATGGATAGAGATATATAATGTAATACTATACAATCAGTTTATCCCAAGAGGGGAAAACTCCTAGAAAGTTTTATAGCCAACCTCCCTGACTGACCTCAGACACACCCCTATGTGGTTAATGCTTTCTTACTGTGGATATGTAGCTTCGTGTTCTTTAGTCTAAACTAAGGCAAGTAGAATAACCAGAAGCTACCATTTGGCACCCTGAACATTATCTCACTTCACAGTGATTTTTCCAATGACCTGATTTCAATACACACTACAGAACAAACTATGCTTTCTGCATAAGAAAGGCTTTGGGGTTTAGCATTAAGGTTCCTATTAGATAGCCTGTCAGCATTTCTTTAGGCTCTCCAATGTATAAATGTCTTCGAGCTTGGATGTAGCAATTATTTTTCTGCCATCTGTTAATCTTGCAAAACACTCTGACTTACTTTCTAAACCAGTATTTTATTACAAAGACAAGTCTTTCACAAATTAAGTATCTACTGGCTGAATCCCAGTGGTGTTTGTCGTCACTGTGAGTTAAATGTGGTGGCTTAGATATCTGGAGGATGCTTAGTGCTCTCAAGGCCACACATAATGGAGTCCAAGTGATGCTGCATTGTTGGCAGTCATCCTGGAACTAATAACAGCAGCTACAGAGCCTATAATCTCTGAGGAATTAACAGCTAGGATATCATCAGCACCATTAAAAGGCAGTTCCAGTGATAATGTTCACCCTTAACTCACACACTGGGCAGGAAAGGGTTATAGTAAAAGTGCTGAGATTGCAGTCTGGACTAGGCCCACAGACTTGAACTTTTTTTTTTTTCTCTTGGGCTGAAGCTTGGAAAGTATTTAAAGTAGCAGATGACTAAACATCCAAGATACAAGATTTCTTCTCTTTCATCTGGCTTCTTTCTTTCTTATAGGGGACTCTTGCCTTATGGCTCTGAGAAAAATAAGTCCGGTACCACAAATGATAGTTTTGTTTTTCTGAGAGTCCTTTAATGCACAAACTGATACCTAGAATTTCAAAATAAATTATTACAATTGTAATGTTCAAAGAGAAGATTCAAGAAAGAGAAAGCCCATAATATCACACAGGATGAGACAAGACAAGGATGTGCATGGTACAGAATAAAGAATGTGAGAGAGGAATAAAATTCTAATCATTGGAGTCTTGCTGAGTTCATGGTATGCTGCAAGCACTGTGCTGTGTTGGGTGATTACACAAAAAACACAGAAGAGGCTGCCTGTGCACTGGACTACTTTCTGCCTGACACTATCTGTCCTTGGGGGTAGGAGGTGAGATGGTGTGGAATCAATGACACAGACTCCAGGAGCAGGTGAGAAACATCACAGCAAGCTCGTCTGAACACTGCTGCAAGCTCCTTTAATGCCCTCTACTCGTGCCCCACTGGTCCCAAGAAAGCATCTCTTCTAAACAGCAGTTCCTGATTGACTGGCATTGTGTGCGTCAGCAATCCTTGCTCTCTTGGGAAGTCTTCAATTAGGTCATCCTGCAGGAGATACCTCTCTGGCTGTGTGGCCCCCAGTGGTGACCTCCACCATTCCTCCTAAAGAAGACACTTTTCTGAGATGATAATCACATATGGTACCTAGAATTCATGTACCTTCACACACAAGCACACACACACACATACACACTCATACACATACACACATACCACCTACACACAATAGTAATAATAAAATTATTATTTTATAAAAATTAAATGATACTGAAAATGATATTTGAAATACACTGAACATGAGAATAATGCCTGCACAATTGTCCATTTTTAGAGTCAAAAAATAATAACAGTCGGACAACAAAGTAGTATGAAAATTGTTTTCATTTTTAACTAACTTAAGTTCATTGCTGAAATTTACAACCTATAGTAGTGTATTCCATTGATGAATTTATATTTAAATCGTGTCACTGGGGATATGTCTTAAAGAATATGTCTTATCTTTAGTTCTTTCCTCTTTTTCTGCTTCCTGCTTCTTTATTTTCTCTTTTCTGTCACCCTTTTGTGCTATCCTGGCCCACAAACACTTGACACCAGGCAGTATGTAGTCAAACCTCCGAACCACACATCCAAACAAACCATTTTTTTAAAAAAATTATTTATCTCAGGTATTTCTCACAAAGTTAAAAGCATCTGACCATTGCATAAACCAAAATTTCAAATAGTAAAATTCAGGACTTAAGAATTGTAGATAGCTGGACAGTGGTGGCACAGGCCTTTAATCCCAGAACTTGGGAGGCAGAGGCAGGTGGATTTCTGAATTAGAGTACAGTTTGGTCTATAGGGTGAGTTCCAGGACAGACAGAGCTATACAGAGAAACCCTGTCTCACCCCCCCCCCCAAAAAAAAGAATTGTAGATAGTCTCTAATCAAAAGTGTAATAGTAACTTGCTCTTGCTATATTAACTTAAGCTAAGGCTGCCATGGCCAGCTCTATTTGCTATAAATGGAGAAATATTAAAATCTACAGAGATTCACATACAAGTGGTAAACTAATCAATATGTTAAAACATATTTTCTACTTTTTCTTTGCAATGTCTATTAGCTTATACAAAGCAGTCCTAAGAATAATGGAAATGTTATGCATGGGCAACACTGTTAAATAAATTTATAGTTTATTTAATACTAACCGTATATCAATTTCAGTGATGCATAGTTGGCATAAATTTTCTTATTTCTCAGAAGCAATCTTGGGGTTAATGTTTGATAGGATTCAGATGGCCTCTCTCTCTTAGGGTTTTTTTCTTTGAGACGTAGGGTCAGGTCTGTAGTAACCTATTACGTTTAGAAAAGAGTCAATGAGAAGACCTCATAGAGCCCACAATACAACTCCTTACCTCCTCCCCCACACTATTTTATCTTCAAGGTCAGTAACTGGGCAATAGCGGTTTTGCTCTTCATCCCTCTGCCTCTTTGCTGTGAGGTAAACAGGTGAAAGTCTACACAAAAACAAAAACAAGAACAAAACAAAACAAAAACTAGATTGTACTAAACTAAAACAAAAGGCTAATGGAGTTGACCTAGCCCATGAAGTACTCTTTCTTCAACAAACAGAGTGAGAAAACATCCTCACCCCTGCCTCTCTGTTGAATGAGTGAGATGTAGAAAAGGGAAGCAGAATATTGCTACAGGACCACTGACCTCCAGGCAGTGGAGCCCTCCCCTTCTGTGTACTCTTCAGCACATGTCAGAAGTGTTATCACTCTTAGAGTAAACTGCATCAGAAATTCTGTATGACTCATCCAACAGAACGTTTTGTACAAACTCCGTAACAGAATATTTTAGAGCTATGCTACTATATGGACATCGAAAAAATACTAATTAGAGTTCAAACATGGTAATGTTGTGTTCTAACAGAAAACAAAAACAAAAACAACTATGAACATATGTGCATTTAATTGAAGTTGGGAGAGGCAACACAGTGGTGGATATGCCTTCTTGTCAAAAAGGAGAGCCAGGCATGTCATGTTCAGTGTGATGTGACATTTCTGGAGCCAAATGCAGAGGCTCGGGGGGAACTCATTCCCTCATATTAAAGATTACTTGAAACTGTAGACTCAGGGTTTACCATACAAGTCCTGTTCCAAATAATGTCTCTGAGACTTAATTATTTATGAATAAATGCCTACACCACAAGCTTTGGCTCATCTCTGACTAACTTGTAACTTATTCAGTTATTCAGTTCTATGTGTGTCACATTGTTGGTTACCTCCCCTCAGTTTCACATTTCTGCCTTCCTCAGAGTTTGGGGCAAATCTCCTGCTCGTGATTATTTACTAGAATCCCATCTCTCTCTGCCAGACGCCTCACCTTCTATTTCCTGCCTCAGCTAATCGGCCATCAGCTGTTTATTGACGGATGATGCTTCCACACAATACGTAAGAGATTCTTTCTACATGAAACGTATTAAAAGAACTGAAAAATTAATATATTCTATTCTGCCCTTCTTGGCTTATTCCTTCTTTTTAAATGTGATTTAAAAGCATGGCATAGCAGAAAGTAGCCATTCTAAATTTTAGTCATAAAAACCGCACTTTTATCTCCTTTGATCTTATCAACCCTTTTCATAACCTGGAACTAGATCCATAGGCAGGAGAAAGAGAGGGTCACAGTGCCTGGCTTGACCTTCTTAAACATCAGAACCCACCCCCAGGGGCACATTCCTTCAAGGCCTTTCAGTAGTGTCATTCCCTGTGTGTCTATGGGTTCCACTTTAATTCAAACCATGACACGGACAAAGTACAAGCTTCTCTGCCTTCCTGGTTCTTCAGTGCTTTGCTTCAACTTGCAAATTCAGCTCTATGTGTCCTTCAAGGAAGACCTAGGTAGCAAATGTTTAAGCGTCAGGGCTCGTCAAGGAGAAGCTAAAAGCTAGCAGGTGATCACGATGAGATGGGTCCACCATGGATTGAAAAATCTAGACAGATTTGCTCCTTAGGTAAGGCTGAAGAGAATTTAATTTTAGGAAACATTCCTGCTATTTATATGATTGTCCTATTATTATTAAATATATAAAACAACCACTAGATATTAGTTCACCCGTTTGAATAGATTTATGCAGAACAGTAAAGAGGTACTGTCTTGCAGTGATGCTACATAGACAAATAGATGACGTTTTAGTTCTTAATGATGATCCTACAAAATTCCTAAAATTATGTTAGTAATTATTAAGTTCTTCTATAATAGAACTGCTATGAATTTCTCTCTGATAATCAAAACTACAATGAGAACCCTGAAAGTTTCAAGTGTTATGAGTTAATTGCTTCTGAAATAGCAAGCAGGGATCTACAACTTAGGGTACATTCCAAGAGAATATAAAGTAATTAACCGAAGGTCATAAAAAGGAAACTAATGATTTGTTATAGGAGCAAAATATTGAATGGGTTTCTAGATACAAAACTTCACTAATAATTTAGTCACAAAAGTTATGGGTTTTAACTCTCCAGGAACCTGTAAAGCTGGTGACAGATGATGGATAACTACTCCTAATGGATATGTGTGTAAACATTCTCTGTTTAACTTCTAACTCAATTTGTGATTTGAATTTATGTGTAAATTTGTGGTGAACTTTTTACCATGTGATTGTGTGTTCTGAAAGATGTATAAGTACTGAGGGCAAAGACAACTTTAAACAGAATTCAAGAAGAACTTAGAAGTAAAGGCATAGCACTGAGAGAAACGGCACTAGGGACCTCATTGTAGAGAGAACTTTTTGGAGGAGAACATTTAAAGTTACTCAAAATCACCAGGAAAGGGGGCCTCTGAATCTTACTCTGGGTTCTTCTGTGAGTGATATTATTCAAACATTCTGACAACCCTAGAATCCAATTCAACTTAACTCAAACTCTAAACTCCTGAGTAGTACCTACTCTTTCCCTATCAACCCCATGAATGTATCATCAATCAAATCTGTGCTTGTAATTCTTTTAAGTTTTTACTACTGTACAAGACCCAACTATTAAAAAAAAAAAAAAAAGACCCAGCTATGATGTAGCTCCCACCTGCCAATCAGGATATATCAGGTAAAGGAACATAATGATTACACACCCTCTCTATCATATTTGACTTGTTTGCACTTCACACCTGAGTCAAGTCATTCCTCACTCTCCACCACACTGCCTGTCTGCTTTTTAAAAATGTTTTATTGAATCTTTGTAAATTTTTCATCATGCACTCCAATCCTACTCATCTCCCCCATCCCTTTATGTCTGCCCTCCACCCGTACATCCTCCCCCTAAAAGAAAACAAAAAGAAAAACAACAACAAAATAGTAATATTAAAATATTTATTAAAGGCCATGGTCTGTTGGTGTGCCACACAGTGAATTACACAGCATATCCTGGAACTTCAATTTTTTTCGAAGCTTACTTTTAATTATGGTTCATATATGCTTTAACCTCCCTTCTAGCCCATCACTCATCTGAGGTGGTGATAAATAAAGGATATGGGAGAGATGGACCTGTTTAGAAACGGTTCTTTGGAGCAAATCCCATCTATATCAGAAATTCAGCTTTTCGGTTCATGGGTAGGCAATCCAAGCCAGCTCCTGCCACTGTCTGCTGAATCCCTTTTATGTTCCCTCCAATTATCACACGCCCTCCATGGGTCTTGCCTCAACATGTGAAGCTATTGACACAGTGTAGAACAGAGAGGACAGTGATAGATTATAAAGAATGAACAAATGCTATATAGTCAAAAATCAAAATCCAATGAATTTGTTGAAGGGCTAAATATAAGATATGAAAAAGCACAGTATAAATATCATTTGAATGACTCTAAGCACTTCTGTTTTCCACTCTCGAGAGTATTTAGTGATATAACCCTTGTGATCAGATAGTTGCTTTGGTTTTATTTTTCTATACAATGACTGAAGGTTCACCTAGACTGAGCCCTGAATTACTGAATACCCCCTAAAGCTCAGTTTTAGCCCAATCACCATAGAGACCAACCAGGTCTGACATAGTGGCTACTTAACCAAAGGATAAATGGATCCAAAAGACTCATGGTCAATAAGTAATGGAGGAGGAGGAAAAAATGGGGATAGATAAAGGATATGAAAGGAGGACTATGTTGTTAAGAAACTGATCTCTGAGACTGGTTCTTATTCCAAATTAACAAGGGCCTACATATTGAGGTTCTTTTTTTTTTTTAAGCTTCATTAGAAATGGTGTTCTGCTCTAATCAAACCCAGAAAAATCATTAAACCTGTGCTTTGTTCACACACACACATATAAATGCATGCATGTGCACACATACCTACACACTACCAGCAGTGACTTGAAAAACAGATGGTGAGCACAATTATTTGTATCATTGAAGAAAAGAAAAGCAAAAAAGCAAGAATTGATCACCATGCCTATATTCTCAGTGTATTATTACAAAAAAGCAAGAATTGATCACCATGCCTATATTTTCAGTGTATTATTACATGAAGGTTGTCTATCTACATAGTGTGAAAAATACCCATTATTAAGATAAGGAAGAAATGTTTCTAAATATATTTTAATAAAAGTAGACCTGACTAGATTACTTGCTTCTTAACCTTTGCTTTTCGACTATGGATCTAGACTGATGTATCTATGCAGTGCTTAGGCCTTGCAGGACTTGATGTCAAAGGAAAGTTTCATAGCCCTACACTATTGGTTAAATAAAGACCTTGGGTTAACATTAGGTACTAGGATGGGCCATTGGGATGACTCAGTTAGTGTCTTAGTCAGGGTTCCTATTCCTGAACAACATCATGACCAAGAAGCAAGTTGGGGAGGAAAGGGTTTATTTGGCTTACATTTCCATACTGCTATTGATCACCAAAGGATGCAGGACTGGAACTCAAGCAGGTCAGAAAGCAGGAGCTGATGCAGAAGCCATGGAAGGATGTTCTTTACTGGCTTGCTTCCCCTGGCTTGCTCAGCCTGCTCTCTTATAGAACCAAGACTACCAGCCCAGAGATGGCACCACCCACAAGGGACCTCCCCCCTTGATCACTAATTGAGAAAATGCCCTACAGCTGGATCTCTTGGAGGCATTTCCCCAACTGAAGCTCCTTTTTCTGTGATAACTCCAGCTGTGTCAAGTTGATACAAAACTAACCAGTACAATTGACCCCTTGACTGTGCTCACTACCAAGCCTACTGACCTGATCTCAAGTCTAGAAACACACATGGTAGACAGAAAAGCCAACTCATTTAAATTTTCCTGTGACTTTCACAATCTGCATATACACAAACACAAATTAATAACTGGAAAATGTAAAACAAGTTTACAAAAAGAATTGTCTGTCATGACCACATTCTTGGTTTGATACTTGCAACAGGCTGAGATATTGCAGGATTGTCAAGGAGTACATTTTATACAGTTTTATTTACTGTTTTGCTTTACAGTTTCTTCCAGGGATATTAATCCCTGTATTTCTGATTTGTCAGAAATCCCTTGTATTTCATTCCTGTTTTGGACTTGTCACTTTGTCTTTTCAGATTCCTCTATGGCTTTTGCTTCCTATAGCCACCCTCTCAACCTGTTCTTCCCAAACAATACAACTCTGAACTCCATTATGATCTTTCTAATTACCAATTACAGTTCATGTTGACCAACTAATCTTATCAGTAGGGCCAATCCAGGAGTATAGCACACCTATGAGGGGTCAAATCATGAAAGAAAACTGACTTTCTCCCAGCAGCTATCAAATTCCAATAGATTTCCCACTAGTGGTGGGATTTCTTGCATACCTTCCACTCTCAATGCTGAAATTTTGTCCAACATGAACTGCAACATTCTTACACATGCTGTCACAACTCCCCTGATTTCACACGTGCACTGCACTGTATTGTTAAAGGAAAATAGTTTCCTTGATGTTTTCAGCGATCTCTGACTTTTGCAATCTTTCTACCAACATTTCCATGAACTCCTCTGAGCCTTGGGAGAAAATATGCTCTATGTACATCCTTTTGATGGATGAGCCTCTTATCCTCTACATGTTAACATGTTGATGGTCTCTGTGATTATTTCTATTTATAGCAACAAGATTTTATGATTAGGGCTGAGAGATGTGCTAATGTAAGGACATAGCAACAAATAATTAGAAGTCATTTTATTACTATGTCCATTTAGTGGAATAATATTATTCAGTTTACCCCAAGAATCCATGACTTATGTAGTTACATGCCCTTGGCCTTATTAAAAGTGTTAAGTTTAGGATCAACCAAGTGCATTTCCCTAAGCAGTCATCAATGTAGAGATCACAACTATGTGAGATTGATAACTATTTTTCTCCTCTAGTAGTATACATAGCCACCTTCCATCACTAAAAAGGTATCCAGCATGGATCAATGGAGTACCTGCTTGATTTCTTCATGTTGTATAGGATTAAGTATATGGAATCTATAGCAATAGAAGCTACCATCAAGATCTGAATGACATCCAAGAGTATTAGCAATACCCTGAAATTCTTGGAGGTCTATGGTACTCATTGTCCAACTCAAAAGGAGGTAACCCATTTCTGGTACTGAAGTTTCTGCTTGCTGGCATTATGGATCTTGCTTTAGCATTTTCCCATTATTTTATGGTAACTTCATTAACACTTTTCTGATGTATTCTAGACAGATTCTATAGTAGTAGGCTTTCGTATGGCTTTGTCAATGTCCTTAATTCTAGCTACTCCTTCCTATATTCTCACCTTTACTGTGCATTGCCCTTCTAGTCCCCACTCCTGTTACACAATTCCTATTCTATTTTTTTTTTAACTCTTTCTACCATTGTGGTCTACTTTGAAAGCCACTTCACTCATGGGCCTTTTTGAAATTCTGAACTTCTTTGGGCCTTCTAAATAAAGCATGTTTTTAAAAAGTCAGAAAGAACTAAACATATGGGGAAAAAGACCATTTTGTGTCTTGTTGTGTCTGGGTTACCTCACTCAGAATGATGGTGTTATTTTATTGTCTTTAAATCTTGGTCACTCTGACTAGGGTAAGGTGAAAATGTGGTTATAATTTGCACTTCCATTGTACCTAAATATTTTTTATTGGATATTTTCTTTATTGACATTTCAAATGTTACCCCCTAACCTGGTACCCCAGTGGAAACCCTCTATCCCCATCTCCCCTCCCCTGCCCACCCACTTCTGCCTCCCCACCCTTTAATTCTCCTACACTGGGGCATCAAGCCTTCACAGGACCAAGGGCCTCTCCTCCTATTGATGCCCGACAAGGCCATCCTCTGCTACATATGCATCTGGAGCCATGGGTCCCTCCATGTGTACTCTTTGGTTTATGGTTTAGTCCCTGGGAGTTCTGGGGAGGGAGTCGTCTGGTTGGTTAATATGTTGTTCTTCTTATGGGTTTGCAAACCCCTTCAGCTCCTTCAGTCCTTTCTCTAACTCTTCCATTGGGGACACCATTGGGGGCCCCATGCTCAGTCCAATGTGAGCATGTGCCTCTGTGTTTGTCAGGTTCTGGCAGAGCCTCTCAGGAAACAGCTATATCAGGCTCCTGTCAGCAAGTACTTCTTGGCATCCACAATAGTGTCTGTGTTTGGTGACTGTATATGGGATGGATGCCCAGGTAAGACAGTCTTTGGATGGCCTTCCCTTCAGTTTCTGCTCTACACTTTGTCTCTATATTTGCTCCGGTGGGGGATTTGTTCCCCTTTTTAAGAAGTACCTAAGCATCTACACGTTGGATTTCCTTCTTCTTGAGCTTCATGTGATCTATGAGTTGTATCTTGGCTATTCCCAGCATTTTGGCTAATATCCACTTCTCAATGAATGCATACCATGTGTGTTCTTTTGTTATTGGATTACCTCACTCAGGATGATATTTTCTAGTTCCATCCATTTCCCTCCGAATTTCATGAGTTCATTGTTTTTAACAGCTGAGTAGTACTCCAGTGTATAAATGTACCACATTTTCTGTATCCATTCCTCTGTTGAAGGACATCTGGGTTCTTTTCAGCTTCTGCCTATTATAAGGCTTCTATGAACATAGTGGAGCATGTGTCCTTACTACATGTTGGAAAATCTTTTGGGTATATACCAGGAGTGGTATAGCTGATTCCTTAGGAAATGCTTTGTCCAATTTTTTGAGAAACTACCAAGCTGATTTCCAGAGTGGTTGTACCAAGCAACAATGGAGGAGTGTTCTTCTTTCTTCACATCCTCACCAGTATCTGCCCTTACCTGAGTTTTTGATCTTAGCCGTTCTGACTGGTATGAGGTGGAATCTCAGGGTTGTTTTGATTGTATTTCTCTGATGACTAAGGATGTTGAACATTTCTTTAGGTGCTTCTCGGCTATTTGTAATTCCTCAGTTGGATCAAGGACCTCCACATAAAACCAGATGCACTGAAACCAATAGAGGAAAAGTGAGAAAGAGCCTCAAACACATGGGCACAGGGAAAATTTTCCTGAATAGAGCACCAATGGCTTATGCTCTGAGATCAGGAATCAATAAATGGGACCTCATAAAATTGCAAAGCTTCTGTACAGCAAAGAACACTGTCAATCGGACAAAACTTCAACTAACAGATTGGGAAAAGATCTTTACCAATCCTACATCTGATAGAGGGCTAATATCAAATATAAACAAAGGACTTAAAAATTAAACTCTAGAGAATCAAATAACTCTATTAAAATGGGGTACAGAGCTAAACAAAGAATTCTCAACTGAGGAATACTGAATGGCCAAGTAGCAAAAGATCTTGAACATTAAAATAAAAATTCTCAGGCATTTACGTTTCACCTTTTGAGAACTCTGTTTAGATTTATGCTCCTTTTTTTTCTACTAGGATATCTTTTATTAGTGTTTGGGCTTTGTTAGTTGTTTATATGTACTAGATACTAATCCTCTGTCAGATGTATAGATAATATAGTAAAATTTTTCATGTTCTGTATGCTGCCTCTTTTTTTTTTTTTTTTTTTTTTTTTTGGTTTTTCAAGACAGGGTTTCTCTGTGTAGCCATGGCTGTCCTGGAACTCACTTTGTAGACCAGGCTGGCCTTGAACTCAGAAATTCGCTGTATGCTGCCTCTTAATTTGACTTATGCTGTGCTTTGTTGTACAGAAGCTTTTAAGATTCATTTGATACTATTTGTCAGTTGTTGTTGTTAATGCCTGTGCTCATAATGTCTTCTTCAGAAATTTCTATTCCTATAAGTTCAAATGTAATCCTGATATTCTTTCATTGTCATATTCAGCTAATTTCTAATAATGTCAAGATCCTTGATCCATCTGAAGTTGAGGCTTGGTAGAGTGAGAGATGGGGTTATAATTTCAGTCTTTTTCATGCAGCTATCCAGTTTAAGCAGGACAATTTATTGAAGATGTATTTATTGATTATTTTTGGTTATTTTGTAAAAAATCAGGTGGTTATAAGTATGTGGATTTATATCCGGGTCCTCAGCTCTATTCCATTGGCAAATGAATAGAGCTTTATGTCAGTTTTATGCTGTCATCACCAACACCACCACTACTATTGTAACTCTGCAGTGTAACATAAAACCAGGCTTGACAAAACTTGCAGGAGTTTTCTGATGTTGAGAATAATTTTGGCTATGATTTTTATGTTTCTCCAAAAGAAATTTAACATTGTTTTATTCAGTTCCTTTGAAGAACTCTATTGAAATTTTAATGAGGATTGCATGGAGTGTGTAGATTGGCTTGAAGAATGGTCATTCATCAATTCATGATGATGAAAGGTCTTTTTATCGTCTGCTATCTTCTTCAATTTCTTTCCTCAAAGTCTTAAGACCTTATTTATGCCTCTCATTGCATTAGATTTCCTTGAAGATTCTTTTAGGCTACTGTGAACAGGAATGTCTCCCTGCTTTCCTTCTCTGTTTTTTATGTCACTGGTATATAAGAATAACAACGGTTTTGACGTGTGAATTTTGTATCCTACTACATTGTTGACAAAAATTTATTAGCTGTGGGGTTTTTCTGATATATTGCTTAGTGTCATTTACATACAGAATCATATCATATAAAAGTGGGAATAATTGGACTTCTTTTTAATTTTTGTATTCTTTTTATCTTCTTCACTTTTAGCTAAGTCTCCAGGCACTGTATTAAATAGCGATGGAGACAATGAACATCTGCGACTCTTTCCTGATTTTAGTGGAAATGTTTTGAATTTTTCTATCTTCAGCATGACCCAGACTGTTAGCTTTTTTTTATATTGTCTTTATTTTTATTGTTATAAAAATAGATTTTTTACATAATATATCCTGAGTATGATCTCCTTTCCTTTACTGCTTCCAATTTCTCCCTGTATCCCCTCCCATCTGCATCTAACCCTTTTCTGTACATCATTAGAAAACAACCAGGCTTCCAAGGAACAATAATAAAAATGCAATAACATAAAATATAGGGAGATAAAATATATCAGAATAGGACAAAAATAAACAAGTAAAAGACCCCAAGAAGTGAGTGGAGACTTATTTGTTTGCACACTCAAAAAAAACAGCAAAAAAAAAAATACCCCACTAAACTGGAAGTCATAAGTATATATTATGCCAGCGCCTGTCCCACCCAAGGAGGGGTGTTCGCCTGGCAGCAGTCCCCAGGCTGATCCG
>NC_034595.1:41806859-41812441 GCF_900095145.1 Mus pahari | reverse complement strand
CCATCTGGGAATCCATCCCATCATCAGCCACCAAACCTAGATACGAATGCACATGCCAGCAAGATTCTGCTGAAGGGACCCTGATATAGTGGCCTCTTGTGAGGCTATGCCAGTGCCTGGCAAACACCGAAAGAAAAAAAAAATACTTTGTTTCCCCAGGACAAAACTGAACTTTCATTTGAAAGTGGTCATCAATCGGTAATTGCTTCTCAGTTGGGTTTGGTCCACTTCTTTCAGCTCTGGGACCCATCTGCTACAGACCCATGCAGGTCATGTGTATGAAGTCTCTGTCAGTTCATATGTGTTTCAATAATATAGATTTTAGAGGGACTTGTATTTTGTAATCTATCATTTCCTCTTGCTCTTGCTCTTCCACTTTTTCTGTCACCTTCCACAGGTGACAGAGGGATTCTATGGAGATATTCAGTTTAGAAATGAATGTTCCAGGGTCTCTCTCACTCTGCATAATTTCCTGACTCTGGGTCTCTCTTCCCATCTGCTGCAGAAGGAGTCTTCTCTGATGATGGTTAGGTAAGACAATGGTCTATGAATACAGCAGAATGTCATTAGGAGTCATTTATTGGTGTAGCGAGACTGTTTGCTTATAGGACAGCAGTATTTGGTTTCATCCTAGGTCACTTGGTCATCTAGTTCTAGGTTATGAAGTATTGCATACAGGTTCCATCTCATGAAATGAGACTTCAGTCAAATCAGATCTTTGTTGGTTATTCTCACAGCTTTGTAGCACTATGGAACTTAAGTGTTGATGTTGGGGCTTATGCTATTGGTATTCTGTTCAAACAATATCTTCCTGTGCCAGTGAGTTCAAGACCATTTTCAACTTTCTCTTCTATGAAGTTCAGCATACCTAGTTTTATGAAGAGGTCATTGATCAATTTGAAGTTGAGTTTCAGGTAGGGTAATAACTATGAATTTATTTAGATTCTTGTACATGGAACCTTGCAGTATGACTAGCACAATATGTTGAAGATACGGTCTTTTCCCAATACATTACATCTATATATCTCTAATATATATATTAGAGAGAGAGAGAGAGAGAGAGAGAGAGAGAGAGAGAGAGAGAGAGATTCATTATATAAAATCAGGTGTCCATAGATTTATGTATGAATCTTCATTTAATTCCTATTGAAAAATGTGCCTATCATTGTGCCTATAACATGCTGTTTCTTACTATAGCTCTAAAGTACAACTTGAAATAGGGATTGGTGATACCCTAGAACTTTTTTTATTATTCTGGATTGTTTTAGCTGTCCTGGTTTACTTGTATTTCTCTATGAAACTGTAATTTCTCATTTCACAGTATTTGAAGGATTGTGCTGTAATTTTTATGGGGATTGCATTGACTATGTAGATTCTTTTTAGTAGGATAGCCACTTTTAGTGTATTAGTTCTACCAACCCATGAGCATGGGGGTTCTTTTCAACTTCTGATATTTTCTTCATATTTTTTTCTTCAAAAGTTTTAAAGTTTTTAGTCAAACATGTCTTTCATTTACTTAATTAGAGCTACTCCAAGGTATTTTATGTTATTGATTTTATTGTAAAAGTTTCCGTTTTCTCGATTTCTTTCTGAGTCTGTTTGTCATTTATATATAAGAGGGCTACTGATTTTTGTGAGCTGATATTTATCCAGCTACTTTGATTAAAGGGTGTATCAAGTGTAAGTATTTTCCTAGTGAAATTTTCAGGATCAGTCAGAAATATTATTATATCATCCACAAACAAAGATATTTTGACTTCTTCCTTTGCAATTTGCATCTCTGTGATCTCCTTATTGCTTATTAAAAGTTGCCTTATTGCTATAGGTAAGACTGTAAGTACTATGTTGAATAGGTTAATTTGGATATTCCTTCTTTGTCTTTTAGTAAATTTGAACAAGAGTTTGTCAATCTCATTGATTTTTCTCAAAGTACCAACTCTATTTGTTTGATTCTTTACAGTGTTTCGTTGTTCCTTGCCATGGGCAAACCCCAGCAGTTAACAGGTTTCCAGAGAGGAAATAGGGAGTTGGTGAGAGAGCAGTCAGGTGTGGTGATCAAGGAAATCTTGAAGCTCTGACTTACTAGCAATCAGAATGCTTCTTTTTTTTACACTGGATTCATAGAATAAAGACAAAGGTAGAACAGAGACTAAGTGAATGGACAATCAATGACTGGCCAACTTGAGACCCATCCCATTGACAAGAATCATTACTTGGTTAGGCTTGTAGACAGGAGCCTAGCATAACTTTCCTCTGAGATGATCCACCTGTCAGCTGTCCATAAAAAATGCACAACTAGACATTAGATGGAGCTGAGGAGTCTTGTGGAAGAGTTGGGAAAAAGATTGAGGGACCATGAAGGAATAGGAACTCGACAGGAAGACCAACATATTCAACTAACTCTGGGCCCATGGGGACTCCCAGAGCCTGAACCACCAATGAAGGAACATACAAAAGCTGGGCCTAGGCCCCCTGCATATAAGTAGCGATGTACAGCTTGCTCTCCACGTGAGACCCGCAAAAACTGCAGTGGGGGCTGTCCCTAACTCTGTTGCCTGCCTGTGGATCTTGTTCCCCTAAATGCGCTGCTTTGTCTGGCCTAAGACCGAGAGGATGTGCCTACTCCTGCAGTGACTTGATGTGCCAGGGTGGGTTTGTACCCAGGGTAGGAACTTCCCCTTCTAAGATGAGAAGGGAAGGGAAGGGTTGAGGGAGTATGTATAAGAGGAGGACCCGGTATAGAAGGACTAGGATGTGGGATCAGGATATAAAGTTAATAAACAAATAAATTAATGGATTAAAAAGACGAACTAATGATTATCCAAGAAGTATAGATTATATCATTTTGTCTCTGGGTGTGTGTCTGATTTTTTTCATTACATGTTCAGGTTTACAAGTTCAATCACAATTAGAAAGTACAAATAGAATACCCCCCCTTTTTTTTTAATCAACCATATAACTATAATTCAAGGAAACTAAGGAATGGCTTCGCTATAACAAACACATATCTATGTGACAACCTGATTTTAGGCTAACAGTATATGCAGTTTTAAATCATTCCAGACAAACAGAAAATATCTGAACTGGTCTTTTTTATAGATAACATGCACCCTAAAAATAATCTAATCCCCTTTACTTATATAGTTTCATCATTTATGTTATTAAGTAGGAATAATAATAAATGCATTGTAGTCAATCTGTCTCATTTGCTAAGTTCTATTCCTCCAACCCTCCATTACCCTGCATGAGCTTCTATTTTTAAACTACATTTCCAGAGCACTCTAAGCATATTGGAAAACAAAGTTTTGACCCTGTTACCAGTTCTCTGGGCCAGTTGGTGTTTGTCAACTATCTCTGTTTACCCTGTTCCAATTTTACTCATTTGAGTTTGGGTGGATACTCCAAAAAAACGTTCCTGGAGTCATGGTCTCATAGAGAAATTCCTAGCATCTTTGTGCTTATCATGATCTTCAGGGCATAAGGAAAACTGACTTCCAAATAGGACCAGAAAAAGTTATTTCCCTAAAAGCAGAAGAGGTAGTAAATTTAGTACTTTCCTAAAAAGACTCTGACAATTTTCTCAGGAAAAGACATAGAATGAATCATAATGCAGAAAGTCTTCAACTATGTAATACACAGAAACAAAAACCTAAAAGTGAGGGACAGAATGACAGTGATTGCAGCATTAACTGTGACAAACAGCAATGCTGACTTCATGAATTTCATCCTTTCCAGTGGATATGGTTGTGCCAGTTTTTGTGTTTTGTGATTTCAGCCCTGTGTTTAATTATTTCTTACTATATACTCCTTTTAGGTATGATTTCTTTTTTATTCTAGAGCAGAGGTTCCCAAACTGTGGGTCACTACTCCTTTTGGGTGTCACATGTCAGAATATCAGGTATCCTCCATATCAGATATTTATATTACAATTAATAACATTAGCAAAATTATAGTTATGAAGGTGCCACAAAATAATTTTATAGTTGGAAGAAACCACAACACAAGAAACTGTATTAAGGTGTTGCCACATTAGAAAGGTTGATAACCACTGTTCTAGAACTTTCAGGTATGATGTTAATTTACTAGTATGATATTTCTCCAATTTTTTTATGTACACATGTAGCGCTATGAATTTGCCTCTTAGTACCACCTTCATTGTGTTCTATATGTTTGGGTATGCTGTGTATTTGTTTCCATTCAATTTTAGAAAGTCCTTAATTTCTTAATGTCTTTTTTCATTCAGTAGTAGGCTAATTCATTTCTACTAGTCTGTAAAGCTTTCTGTTGTTTCTGTTGTTGTTGATATCGAGGCTTAATCCACGGTGGCCAGATAAGATACAGGGTATTACGTTTATTTTCTGGTATGTGTTAATATTTGCTTTGTGTCCAAGACAGTGGTGCATTTTGAAGAAAGTTCTATGAGGTGCCAAGAGGAAGGTACATTCTTTTGTGTTTGGGTGAAGTGTTCTGTAAATATCTGTTAAGTCTCCTTGATTTATAACTTTGGTTAATGCTAGTATTTCTGAATGACCTGTCCATTTACTGTGTGAGTGAGTGTCAATGTGTGATTTAATCTGTCTCTCTTTTATGAACTTTGGTGTCTGTGTGTTTGTTATACAAATCCTAAGATTTGCAATGTCATCTTGGCGGATTTTCCCTTTGTCTGTACATAGTGTCCTTCCTTACTTCTGATTAGTCTGGGTTTTAAGTCTCTTTTGTCTGATATTAAAATAGCTGTGCAAGGTTTCTTCTTAGTTCCATTTGCTTGAGTTATTTCTTTCTTTTTACCATGTCTATCCTTTATGTTAATGTGTGCTTCTTGGTGGCAGCAAAAAGATGAATTCTGTTTTTTTAATCCATTTTGTTATTCTGTGTTATTTTATTAGGGAGTTAAGACGATTGACAGCAAGAGATTTTAATGAACACTGTTTGTTGATTCCTGTTATGTTGTTGTTGTCGTTAGTGGTGATGGTGGTGGTGGTGGTAGAGTGTGTGTGTGTGTGTGTGTGTGTGTGTGTGCACTGTCACTCTTTCGATTTGCTGATCCGGGATTATTTATTCCATGTGTTTTCTTGAGTGTGGTTAATATTTTTGTGTTAGAGTGTTCCTTCTAACACTTTCTATGGGGATAGAGTTGTAGGTAAACATTGCTTACATTTGATTTTATCATGGAATGCCTCATTTTCTCCATCTATTTAATGAAATTTGAGCACTGTATAACACCTTTCCAGGAAATTTTTGAATTTTAGAGTCTCCATTGAGAAACCAGGTATAGTTCTAGTAGGTCTACTTGTTTATATGACTTGGTCTCTCCCTTTGCAGCTTTTAATAGTCTTTCTTTTGTACATTTAGTATTTTGAATATTATATTCTGGAGGAAATGGTCCAGTCTATTTGGTATTTTTGGTATTCTTTTTTTTTTTTTTTTTTTTTTTTTTTTTTTTTTTTTATTTTTTTTTTTGGCTGGTACCTTGTTAGCCACCTGTTGCTTTAGATTAGAAAATTTTTTCTATAATTTTGCTGAATATATTCTTAATAGCTTTGACTTAGGCTTCTTCTTTTCTCCTTCTCCTTCTAATTATT
>NC_034595.1:41780365-41806838 GCF_900095145.1 Mus pahari | reverse complement strand
GAAATGGTCCAGTCTATTTGGTATTTTTGGTATTTTTTTTTTTTTTTTTTTTTTTTTTTTTTTTTTTTTTTTTTTTTTTTTTTTGGCTTGTACCTTGTTAGCCATCTCTTTCTTTAGATTAGAAAATTTTTTCTATAATTTTGCTGAATATATTCTTAATAGCTTTGACTTAGGCTTCTTCTTTTCTCCTTCTCCTTCTAATTATTCTTCTTTTGTTCTTATTAATTTTAGGTTTTGTCTTTTCCTAGTATTTAAGATTCCCTGGAGGTTTTGAGCTAGGAAGTTTTTTAGATTTAACATTTCTTTGACAGAGGTATCCATTTTGTCCACCATGTTGCCAATACCTGAGATCCATCTTTGTACTTTACAGATGATGTTTGTCTCTGAGGTTTCTGTTTGAGTGTCTAGATTTTCCATTTCCACATTTCCCTCAGTTTGTGTTTTCCTTATTGATACACTTCAACTTAACAGGTCTTGAAATATTTTATGCATTTCTTTCCAATGTTTGTGTTTTCATAAATTTCTTTAAAGGATTAGTAATTTCCTTTTTAAAGACCTATATCATGTTCAAAAAGACTATTTTATGGTCTTTGTCTTGTGTTTCAGTTACGTTGCAATACTCAGGGTCTACTGTGGTAGAGTGACTGGGATCTATGGAACCATGTTATTCTGGCTGTTATCGTTATTTATTGTTTTTATACAGGTGTCTTATCATATGGTTTTGGGGAAATTGTAATTCTATGTGTTGCTATCTGATCTTGCCTTTGTTGAATGGTTGTTTTGTTTCTTGGTTTCTGTTACCCATTCAAGTTCTTAAGAGAGGGTGACGGCTGTGTGTTACCTGGTAAGAAATTTTTCTGGAATCTTGATTTTGGTCACTGGAGTTCCAGGTGAATGTGCTTCTATGTATTGGGTGCTGACACTTAGAAATGTGGATGGACTAGGGATTAGCTGAGAGGATCCATAGAAAATAAGAATAACAGAACCTTCTATCAGGATCTTCTTAGTCCCCTGGGAATGGGGACAGAGAGTGAGCCAAGCCCACAACAGTTAGTCTGCTACTGAGACGGGGCTGAGACTGGGGAATTACATATGGAGTAGAGGAAGGAGGTGAGGTGAGGATCTGCGGCTTGCCTATCTGTTTAGCTGGCCTGCCTACTTGCTAATCTGGCAGGTTTGCCTGGCAGGTTCTCAGAGAATAAATGCTGGAGTTGGGGTCAGGGAAAACATGGTGACTGGGAGGAAGAGTATAGGAGAAGATCTGCTGGAAGTAGAGGCAGAGGTGTTCTGCATAGATTTGAGGATGAGATTGGGGTTGGATTTGGAGGAGAGGTGGGCAAAGATATTCATTAGCTCACTTGCTGTCCCTGGCAGGGTGGTTTGCAGATTCCCAAGGAATGCCTGTCTGAGTTTGAAGCTGGGAACGGTAAGTTGGAAGAAGGAAGTTAAGGATTTTTAAGGGAAATTTTGTCTGATAGGACTACTGGCAGAAGAGAGGCCACAGCAAGTTGTTTGCTACAGTCCTGGGGATGAAACTTCAGGACTGGATTTGGAGGAAAGGAGGGTGAGGTGAAGAGTTACAGTTAACTTACCTGCTTCCCTTACTGGAGTGCTGTACAGGTCCCAGGGGTTAATTTGTCTTCACTATATTGATATTTCCCATTTTTATCCCTAAGCTCTCTGGAACTTTTATCATGAAGCAATGTTAATATTTTGTCAAAAGACTTTTCTGTTTCTAGTTGAGATGATTATATTGCTTCTTTCCTTGAATCTGTTTTTGTGATGGATTACATTTATTGATTTGAACATGTTGAAGTATCCCCATTTCCCCGTGGTAAAGCTGGCCTTATCATCATGAATAATCTTATGATATGCTCTTGAATTACAAATAATTTATTGATATTTTTGTATCTATGCTGATTGGACATTAGCCAATAATATCATTTTTTATTGAAATTTGTCTGGTTTGGGTATTACTATAATACTGGCTTCATCCTTTTTCATTTTATAGAATAATTTGATAATAATATTGGTATTAGAATTTCTCTGTATGTCACATAGACCTGGGTATAATGTTTCCAACTGGTTCTGTCCTTTCTTAGAAGGTTTTTAAACATTGTTCTGCCTCACTGGTTGTCATGGACACTTTAAATTGTTCAATTCATATTGATTTAATTTTGATATGTCATATATACACATGTCTTTTAGATTTTTCCAGGCTAGTGAATTATAGATTTCTTTCAATATTTATTTACTCTTAAATCTTCATACATTTATACAAGGTATTTTGATCATATTCATCCACCACTATCTTCTTCCACTTCTCCCTAATGCCCTCCATCCCATCTCTCTGCTACATTCATGTCCTCTTTTTCTTCTTATATTTTTGTGGCCTCTTTTTAAAAATGATTATTGTTACACATGCACACAAACATGCATATATAATAGTCAAAGGATTAATATAAAATACAATTTACTTAGTCCATTTAATATTCTTCATGTGTATATATTCTCTCATGGCCAACCAGTTCTTATTAGCTAACCAATTACAGGCTTCATTACTGGGAAAGACCGATGTTGCTTCTCTCAGCAGTCATTAATAACTATAGTGCTTCTTATAGGAATGGAGCCTTGTGAGATTTACCGCATCAAGGTGGGTAGATGGGTGAGGGGGTGGATGGGTGGGGGAAACACCATATCAGAGGCAAAGGGGTGGGATTGGGTAAAGAACTCTTGAAGGGGGGGACTGGAAGGGGGCAACATTTGCAATGAAAATAAATAAAACAATTTAAAAATATTTACCACGTCCATGTTGGTTTGTCAACTGTTAGTGCTCAGGTCTTTTTATGCTGCGATACTGCTGACATTTCATGGGCATAGTTTTCAGGTTACATACAAAAGGCACAATTGTACATCTTGTACTTTAATACTCTTGCTCTTACAATATTTTTGCCCCTTCTTCCATGAGATGCCCTGAACTTTAATTTTAGTAGGTATGTTACAGATCATTTAGGGCTAAGTACCCATGCTGACAGTTTTTATGTCAACTTGAAATACTCTAAAGTCATCTAAAGAAAGGAGCATTAATTAAGAATAGATCCATAAGATCGAATGGAGAGCAAGCCTGTGGTCTATTTCCTTGATTGATTGATTGATTGATGTGAGAGGGCTCATCCCATGGTTGGTGATGTTACCCCAGGGCTATGGTTTCTGCTAGATAGCACAGGAATATAGGCAGAACAACGTATGAGCAAGCTAGTAAGCATTTTCCCTATGATTTCTGCTTCAGGTTCTGTCTCCAAAATCCTTCCTTGAGTTCCTGACTTCCTTCAATGGTGGACTCTAACATAGACCTGTAAGCTCAAGTAAATCATTACATCTCAAATTTGCTTTTGGTCTTGGTGCTATGACATAGTAATTGAAACTCGCACTACATAGCATCCCATAGTAAGTTGTTCTTTGAATTTTAACCAGCTATAGCTTTTGATAAGGGTCACTGTCTGCTGATATAAGAGTAAGAGCTACAATTAACCATTTGTATATGGAAAAGAATTTAGAATGCAGCTAGAAATTATACTGGCTTAGGAAAATCGAAGTGATAGGCTTACTTATAAGTCCCATGGCCTTTTGTTTATTTGTTTCATTTCGTTTGGTCGCTGCTGCTGCTGCTATTGTTGTTGTTGGTTGGTTGTTCAGAATACTAGTATCTTCTCCATGTATATTTTTCTTTAATGAGCATCTGTTCTGATTGGTTTTTAGTTTGGTTTGTCTTCTCAGTAGAATAGCTTCACTTTCTTGTTTTGTTTTGTTGTTGTTGTTGTTGTTCATTTAATATATACAATTTTAACTTTATTGTTGTCTTTTACTAGATGGTGAGATGTGTCTGTGAGAGGCAGCAAATAAAAGGTACTCTGTTTTCTAATCCAATCCTTTTGCCTATATTTTTATTTATGTTTTTAATATTGAGAGTTCTTACTGAATAATGTTTATATATTCCTATCATTTTGTTGTAATGTGGTTGTTTTATGAGACATATTTAAGTTAACTTTTCTAAGATTATATACTACCCATACCTCTTAATATTACTGTGATGAAACACCGTGACCAAATCAACTAGGGCAAGAAAGGATTTATTTGGTTTGTGCTCCCACATCATAGCTTATCTTCAAAGGAATTCAGGGCAAAAACTCATGCTGGACAGGAGCCTGGAGGCAGAAGTTAATGCAAAAGTCATAGAAGAATGCTGCTTACTGGCTTGTTCCCCCTGGCTTCTTTAGCCTGCTTTCTTGTAGAACTGACAAACAACCCAGGGGTGGCCCCATCCACTGTGAACTAGGCTATACCACATCAATGATTAATTAAGAAAACACTTTTCTGCAGCCTAGTCATATGGAGACATTTTCTCAATTGATGTTGCTTTCTCTCAGATAAGAGTGGCTTGTATCAAGTTGACAAAAAACTAGCAAACATACCTCTTGTGTGTATTTAATCTTCTCATCAGAATGAACCATTGCTTCTAGTATCCTCTATAGGATACTAGAGCTTTCTTTGTGATCATAAATCCTTAAATCTTTTTTTATAGTAGAAAGTTTTTCTTTCTCCTTAAATTATGATTTTCTCTTTAAATTATGATTGTTGGATATGTTAGCTTGGACTGGAATCTCTATGTGGTCTTTTAGAACTCATAGAACCTCAGTTCAGCCCTTCTTTATTACCAAATTTCCATTGAAACATCGGATGTTATTCTGTTAGGCATGTCTTTATATGTGACTTGGTCTTTCTCTCCTGCCTCTATCAGAATCCTTTCTTCTTTCTGTACATGTGTGCTTGATTTTTATGGGATACAGTGAGTGTCCTTCTAGTCTTCTCTATTTGGAATTCATCTTATATGTTCACAGGTATTTCATTTCTTAGGTTGGGAAACTTTTCTTCTATGATTTTGTTGAAAATACTTTCCGTGCTTATCACCTGGGGTTCTTCACCTGGGGTTCTTCTCTATCATGTATACCTACTATTCTATCATGGCATCTGTACCTACTGGTCAGGGAACATCAGGCAAGAAAAGATAGGAAGATTACAAATAGAATACCAGAAAGTCCGCTGTCAAAAAAAAAATCTATCATAGATTTGTTCTTTTTATATTATTTCAGATTTATTTCATGCTCCATATATGTATTTAACATCTGCTTTGGCTAAGTGATACATTTTCTCTACTTCTTCAATATCAAATTTCTCTTCTGTCTAATCTAATTTGCTGCTGACAATTTCCTTTAAATTTCTGAGCTTCTATTTCTAGTTTTATTCCATTTTAGCCTTTTTCAGGATTTCTATCTCTTTAATAAGTTCCACTTTATTATCTTGAATTATTTTGATTATTTCATTCAACTGTATAGTTTTTGGTTGATTGGTTCTCATTCAACGATTTGTTTATAACCTCTTTGGATTCCTTGACCATATTTATAACTGCTGTTTTGAGATCATTCTGTTACACATTAGGTAAATTGCTTTTCTCACAAAACATTACTATTTATAATATATTGTTAATTGGTAGATAAAGCACACTTCTTTGCTATTTATGTCATTTGTGTTTCCCTGTGTGGATCTATGCATCTGGGAATAAGTTGTTGGTAATGTTTCTTTGTCTGGCTATCTGGTCTCACCATAGCTAAGTGATTAATTATCTTTGTGCACAAGCTTAGAAAATTCTTTGTATCAATCTTCATAAATTTATTAAGGGGTAGCTGGGTTTTCAAAGTTGCTGGTGCCAAACAGCCTGGTGAGTGAAATGCCATCATGTAAGTTATTTTTTTTGTTGTTGTTATAAGTAATTTGTAGTTTTGAAGTCATGTAAAAATTTTAATATGTTTTAATAAGTAGTGTAATTTGTTAAGTCAAAATAAGTGAAGGTCTTAGTTTCTTAAGAAAAAAAGCTTTTTTTAACTTTTATTGAAATGTATGTTTCATACTTATTGTAAATCAGATGTTCCTTTCAATTATAACCCCTCCAGTGGACACATTTGCAACATGACATCTGCATCTATTGGTCATAGAACATCACAAAAGGAAAGATGGAAAGATTACAAATATAATACCAGAAAGTCTGCTACAAAACAATCTCTCCTTAGAAATGAATTCATAAACAAGAAAGGGACAATAGCAATATCAATGGATATATTAGTTTTCAAAAATTAAGTTTCTTGGGATCCTACCCTTAGACAAAGAACTATATAGGCGGCCAATGAATGCTGAGAGAAGCAAAATTAACCCTTCCAAGGATGAACCCCCTTATTAGTTGTACAGAGCAGAGTGAGTGATCAGCCCTGAAACCACACATACACACACACACACACACACACACACACACACACACACATAAACACACACAAACTAAAAGGCTATAAAAATTTGTAACCAGTGTGTTTGTGTGTGACGGGGAGGCATTGTTGCAGTTAATTTCCAATTCAAATAAGCCTGTGAAAGGAAACCACAGCTCAATTAAGTGAACAAAAGCTTCGTGCCTAGATTGGGCAGTTCTACCTCTACACTACTGTACTCCCCAGCTATGAGATCCCTTGCAACTTGTGGTTTCTCTAGGTCATGTGTTTCTGCTCCATTTTCCTTCCACCTGCTCTTCTGTCTTTCTCTCTCTCTCCTTCCTCTCCTCATCTTCCTTATTGCTTTCTCTCCCTCTCTCTAAAACTTTCAGCTCCACCTTTCCCTTCCACTGCCCAATCACTGACTCTAGCCTTTTTTTTATTTTACAAGTTAAAATGGGAAGAAGATTCACATGAAGTCACCTGAGTACATGATTACACCTCATCTGGAACAGCACCTCTTGGGGAAACAGAATTAGCACCAATGTACAAACAGCACCAGGGCAATCCCCAACAGGATATTGTGGTGAGTATAAGTGTGTGTGTGTGTGTGTGTGTGTGTGCGCGCGCGCGTGTGTGTGTGTGTGTGTGTGTGTGTGTAATGATAATAATAAAAGGAAAAGAGACTATTGACCTGAGGGGGAGTATTGGAAGGGGGAAAATAGGGTGTGGGGATGCTGGAGGAACAAAGGAAAGACAAAAGTGATGTAATTCTACCTCAATTAAGAATTACATTTTAATTTCAAAACAAAATAAATAATAAAACTATTCACTATCCCTATGTATTTGTTCGCTTTATAAGAAAATGAACTTGCAAGACAGCCAGCAGCTTTATTGTGTTTTACTTAGAATAGTCACAGGTTTAGACTTACATGTAATCTGTTTTTCCTTGATAATACTATGCATCATGATTCAAAGTATAATGACAAGTCACATGAAATCAAAGAAAGATCAACATAAGCACAGATTGCAGACATATCTTGGACTTGGGATTGTGAGTTTATTTTAATAAATATCATTACTGAGAAGAAAGTCAATTCAACTTGATAGAACAAAGCCCTTTGGGGCACTTGCATAATCTGAGACTCTTAGGAAGTGTCACATACCACTCCATCTATTATGCTAGTGGGAAGTGACAGCATCTTAACATTCCCTGGGGCCTACTTCGCATTTTGTTTTTGAAAATGTAACTCTATAGCCTAAACTATGGTTGATTCAGAAGTCAACAGTATGGTGACTACAATCCCTTTTGTTGCTCAGACCAGTTTCAGGTAAACAGGTAGATAATGAATTCAACAAGGCTGATTCTTTTTTTTTTTTTTTTTAAATTGGATATTTTATGTATTTATATTTCAAATGTTATCCCCTTTACTGGTATCCCCTCCAGGAATCCCTTTTCCTGGTATCCCCTCCCCCTGCTTCTATGAGGGTGCTTCCCCTCCCAGCCACCCACTTTCATCTCACTGCCTTATCTTTCACCTACACTGAGGAATCCAGACTTCACAGGACCAAGAGCCTCTCATCCTATTGATGCCAGATGATGCCATCCTCTTCTACATATGCAGCTGGAGCCATGGGTCTCTCCATGTGTACTCTTTGGTTGATGGTTTAGTCTCTGGGAGCTCTGGGCATCTGGTTGGTTGATATTGTTGTTCTTCCTATGGGGTTGCAAACCCCTTCAGCTCCTTCAGTCTTTTCTCTAACTCCTCCCTGGCTGGCAGTAAGCATCCACCTCTGTATTGGTCAGGCTCTGGCAGAGCCTCTCAGGAGACAGCCATATCAGATTCCTTTCAGCAAGCATTTCTGGGCATCTGCAATAATGTCTGGGTTTGGTGTCTTTATATGGGATAGATCCTTAGGTGGGGCAGTGTCTTAATGGCCTTTCCTTCGGTCTCTGCTCCATACTTTGACCCTGTATTTCCTTTAGGCAGGAGCCATTCTGGGTTAAAAATTTGGAGATGAGTGGATGGCCCCATGCCCCAACTGGGGTACTTGTCTAGCCTCTTTTTATGGTCTCTACAGGTTCTTCCTACCCTTTGTTGGACATTTCAGCTAATCTCATCCTTGTTGGGTCCTGGAAGTCTCTTGCTTTCCTGGCATCTGGGACCTTCTGGTGGCTATCCCCAGTTCCCCATCCCCCATTGCTACATACCTCTTTTCAAATTCCTGACCCACTGTGTACCATCCCCCTCTCCTCCCATACAAGATCCTGTACCCCTTTTCCCCCTTACCCTCCTTTGTTCCTCCCAAGTCCCTCCCACCCTCTACTTCCCATGAGTATTTTGTTCTCCCTACTAAGAAGGACTGAAGCATCCACAGTTTGGTCTTCCATCATCTTGAGCTTCATAGGGTCTGTGAATTATATCTTGGGATTCTGATTCTTATCAGTGAGTGCATATCATGTGTGGTTTTTTTGTGACTGGGTTACCTCACTCAGGATGGTATTTTCCAGTTCCATCCATTTGCCTAAGAATTTCATGAAGTCATTGTTTTTAATAGCTGAGTAGACTGATCATTATGTTTACTCTCCAGTGAACCAGAGGGGCACTTACATGAAGTAAACAAAATTATTTTAATTATATGGATTTTACTGTCCATTACCAAGTGACCATAATGGAAAAGATTAATTTAATTCAGTGAAACTATTTGGTTGTAGTCTATAATCATCCATTGTCAGTAGATTGCACATAAAAACATTTTCTTATAAGCAATGAAAATATTGTCTTTCTTCCTAAAATTCTTGGTTTCATGAACTTTTGATCTCTGTTCTTTAACTGAGGAATTATTACTACATATTTCACTGGGAACCTACTGGCCCATTTTCCTTCTAAAGATCCATAATTTTCTGAAAGATAAGTGAAACTGTCTTACAGGAATCTCAAACATTTAAGCTTCTACTTCAGAGTCTAGTAATTAATTCAATTTCTTGAAAAAGAAGCATGATAATGACTTAGGTTGCAAGTAGACAGATTTGAGAGTTCATGGAATTCTCACTCTCTTTTTTGTTTCTTCAACAGGTATACTTATATCTGTCACTGGGGTGGGTGGTCTAGTTTAGCAATTGTCAAGGTTGACAACTTGACTTCAACCGCTGGAACCTATATTGTAAAAGGAAAGACTCCAGCTAGTTGTTTATACAAATGGACCATACCACATAAATATGTGCACACAAACATATATTCATACACAGTGAATAAACGTAAAAATATTATTTATGCCACCAATGACAGCCATATGACTGTCAGTGTGATGATGCATGCAATGCTGCTTAGCTCTGTTTCTGGTAATAATCAATAGTTCAAAGCATGGTACTTTTGCACATGGTAAGAATGAGGAAAAAGATAGCAAGAGAGTCTGGAAGAATAATCAGGCTGTAAATGGTCACTTCCTTAAGGTTTCCATTTGTCCTTGTACTTCAGAATAAGCATAACAATTAATACAATTGTTAGAATAGATTAACTACCATGTCCTGTTTAAAAAAACAAAAAGTAGGCATTTATGAGTGGTAATATACTTCACTTGATAAAGTGATTTCCTTGTATGAAAAACAAAATGAACCAGCAACAACAACAACAACAAAAACGAACAAAAACAAAACACACTCTAGCTTCAAACTCCAGTATTTGATAAGCAGGTCATAATGGCACATACACACCTATAATGTCATTACTCCAAAGGTCAAGCCATCCTCAGCTATCTGGAGTTTGAAGCCAGCCTGAGATAATGAGATGCTACCTCAAAATGATATTGGGGAACCCAGCTGAAAATGAGTAGGAAAGATCTTAGGAGTCAGGGAGGGATGGAGGACACCAGGGGAACATGGCTCTTTGAATCAACTAAGCAGGCATTGCATGGGCTCCCAAAGACTGAAGCATAATATATACACCAGGTCCTCCATGTATACATTATGATTGTTAGTTTAGTATTGTGTGGGACACCTAACAGTGGAGCAGATATGTCTCTGCCTCTTTTGCCTGTTCTCAGGAATCTTCCTCCTGTTATGTTACCTTGGCCAGGCTCTATGTGAGGGGTCTTGTCTTACTGTACTTGTTTTGTCCAGTTTGATTGCTGGCTTTTGGAGGTCTGCTCTTTTCTCAAGGAAAGAGGATGGGGAGAGGATCTAGGGGAGGGCAGAGGAGGAGTTAGGGAGAATGCAGGAAAGGTAGACTGTGGTCAGGATGTATATGTGAGAGGAGAACCTATTTTCGATTTTTAAAAAAGTGAATATAAATCTACAGGTGTAGACAGAGAGAAATGAGGTTACAGCTTCAGTGCCAGAGAAAGAGCGGTGGCTCAATCCCACTAATGCAGTAGTTCAGAAGTTGATGGAAGATGACCATCATGAGTTTGAGGCCAACCTGGATACTAGGTAAAATTCTGTGCCAACAAACAAACAAAAAAAATATATAGATAAATGTTAGAGCTGAAAAAAAAAAGTTTACTAAATGCTTAAGTGACTGAATTTTACCAGCATGAATCTGACATACAGTTTTCAGTTACTTTTCATTTGAGTGATATTTGGAGTATTGGCATTTTCACCTTGAATTTATTAATTACCCAAAATCTGCTTTGGGAACAGGCAAAATGTTTCAGACATGAGAGAAGCCAGATGGCTTACTTTGGAGTTCTGTCTCAATTTGGTGGTTGTGTGCTGCTGGACAGGGCAACATGGTTTTTGATGTTTTGAAATTATTACTAAGTTGAAATCCAAACTTTGGGTTTTCTAAATTTACTCTCAATTGGCAAAAGGAGGATTTTCATTTTTTCAACAAGACTTAACATGCTCAAACAGTTGCAGACAACTCTTGGAAGGAACATTTTAATGAGTCAAATGTAAATATATGTAAATAAATTAAAGACGCACAAATTAACTTTCCATATAATCACTTGTAATTAGTGGGGGGGGGGGGAGAGTATCTGACAGGCAGAAATTTGGATTTGCTTGGCTTTAGACAGCCAAGAGAAACAAATCATATTCAAGTTGCTTTGAGTCCATTATGTGCAAATGTTGAAGATTGCTGATTTTCTTGATTTCTTTTTCCCTGGTAGTGGGGCTTTCAGGAATGAAGAAAAATCTACCTGGCAGTGGTAATCTGTTAGTACCAAGCATATGTGCCCTAAATCAGTGCAGCCAGGAATGGCAAGATAGCTTCATTTGAGGCAAGTACAGCCATGAGTCAGAAAGTTTACAGGGAGCACTGGTTATCTCTCCTACAAGACCCTACTACTCGTTCTTAACATTTGTAGGTATTCTAGGCCTAAGCAAATTCATCTCAGTATACAGTTCACCTAGATCAATGTCTTTGGCTTCTATCTTTACACAAATACTAATTTGATTTCATTTAATACTCTTTATACTTATTTTTAGAGGGCACAAGTGTGGATATCCGAGGGTAACCTTCAGGAGTAAGTTTTCTACTTTCACCATGCGGATCCTAGGGGTGGAATTCAGGTCTGGTTGGAGGAAGCATCTTTATCGCTGAATCATCATATTGATCTTTATAGTAGTTAATGTCTTCACATAACAAAGCAATGACTAAGAAACAAAGCCAGGGCTCTGTAGTGGTTTTAATAAATGGCCCTTATAGGTGCATATATGAGTAGCACTATTAGGAGGAATGGCCTTGATGGTATAGTTGTGGCTTTGATGGAGGAAGTGTGTCATGAGGGCAGGTTTTGAGGTCTCATATGTTCAAGCCAAGCCCATTGAGGCAACTTCTCTTCCTGCTGCCTACCATAGTACTCTCAGTTCCTTCGCCAGTACTATGTCTCCTCAGTGCAGCCATGAATCTTCCCATGATGATAATGGACTAAGCCTATATGCCAGCTCCATTTAAATGTTTACTTCATCAGAGTTGCCATGGTCATTGTGTCTCTTCACAGCAATAGAAATCCTAACTAAGACAGGCTCCTCCTTAATAGCAATAACTCTGGATCCTACCAGTATCAAGGAGCTTATAACAGTTTTAAAACAGGAATGAAAGGCCTGGCAGTGGTGGTGCATACCTTTAATCCCAGCACTCAGGAGGCAGAGGCAAGTGGATTTCTAAGTTCGAGACCAGCCTGGTCTACAGAGTGAGTTCCAGGACAGCTAGGTCTACACAGAGAAACCCTGTCTTGAAAACCCAGAAAAAAACAAAAACAAAAACAAACAAAAAAAAAACAAAGAAATAAAAAACAGGAATGAAGGTGTCAGCAGTTCATTGGTAAATGCACTACACACAACCAAGGAAATAAAATGTGGTCATTAATTAAACAAACAAAAAAACAAACAAGGAATGATGATCCTTAGCAGTCAGTTAGTCTATTTACTGATGAACAACTATGGCTCTTTCTTCACACTGGGTAATTTAATCTAGCTGTGTAGAGTTCCGTGATTTTTTTTTTTTTAACAAAAGCTCCTTCCACAGAACAGTCTTGGTGCTCTCAGCCCTTTCCTTGGCTTGTCTATAGAATGTAAGTCAGGATACAAGCCCCACTATGGCTGAACTGCTCATTGAGTAGCTATGCTTTCCTCCAGAGTACCTCTCTATGAGATCATCATTGGTTGGGAGTCTGGCTGACTTCTCTATGTTTCTCAGTAAAGTTCACTTTGTACTTTATAAGAGCTTATAAGAAATGATGCCCATTTCTCATATGGATTCCCAAAATTTTGCTCTAAAAGTCACCTCAGCCAACTTCCCACTTGAGGCAAGATCTCTGTCTACAGCATCATAGATGGTTGGAGTCTGTCATGGCTCCTTTTGTCCTTTTCACTCTTTTTCATCTGTACAAGTTAGGAGCTTTAATGAGTACATACAAAAGTCCAGTTTTATGAATGGGGGATTAATAATACAGCCATCATCCTCTAATCTCAAAAGTCCCTTATAATTATGCCAATCTTGATGTTTTTAGCTTCATTTTTATTAGTGAAAAAAGACTGAAATCAATAAATACCATTGATTCAAGTACCACCTATATTAATTTTTGGAGTTCTCAAAGTCTTGGCAACACTGTGTGAGAGGTATACATAAAGATGTCAAATTCTTGCCAACTATTATTTGTTTTATAGTGGGTTTTCAGCTTGTGGTCTATTTTTGTCAATTCTTTATCCAAAACAAATAATCATCAGAGTTAAAGACGGCAAGGTACGTGTTACACTTCACTTACATTGTTACAAGTTAGAATGCAGATACATACACACCTCTATGACAGTAGGTATTACCCTTTTCCAATACACAGTATGTACTTCAGAAGCAATTTAGAACAGTAGATGAATAAATAATGTCTAGTAAAAGTAAACATATCACTTTTCTGTTTTGAAACTGCTGTTGCCTTAAGGCTTTTGGAAAAGTTTGTATTAACTTTTTATAAAAAAGAAATTCTAGTAAACAAATATTGCTACACAATTTCTGAAACACACATTTACAGATAATTTTTCTCTGTTTTTTTTTTTAAGTGATCTCAGAAATTCTTTTCAAACTACCCTGTGTTCCCACCTACTGCCTTTAATAAATGGATTGCCAAATACCACAAAACATTAGCTTTAAAACAGATAAGATGTTGCCTGGCTCATAGGTTGGCTGCACTGAAGAAGTAGAAAGGCAATGTAAGGCCCCAGACATAAAGGGAAAAATCATTTAATTTATAAGGGCCTGACCTAGATGAAACTGCCAAGAGCTGGGTTCCTGAGTATGCACATCAGTATCTTCAAATTCAATTACTGTGATTTTCCAGGACATAACCGCAGCTCACAGCAAAGCACCCAACCACTGGAGACACAATCCGTCATCCAGGCTTCATAAGCTGAGTGCAAGACCCCAATGGGAAGCCCAGGAAGTCATGGAGAAAACAGCAAAGCAGGACAAAGGTTTCATCTTTGAATAGGACTCCCACTTCCAATTCATTTTTCTTTCTTTCTTTCTTTCTTTCTTTCTTCCTTCCTTCCTTCCTTTCTTTCTTTCTTTCTTTCTTTCTTTCTTTCTTTCTTTCTTTCTTTCTTTCTTTCTTTCTATCTTATTCTGTAGATTTTACACAGGCAGTAAATAATGGATTGTGAGACTTGTAAATCTTCTCTGGAGATTTCCTTTGACAAGGTAAGAGGCAAAACAAAGAAAAACTAACCAAGATGAGATTCCTTCTGATCTTGGTGTAAATCACTTTTAAGTGTGTTTTCTCACAAGTCAATGCATTTAGTGACTTGATGGTTTGTCGGAAATCACCCAACCCAATGAGAGCAACGCTGGATCTCCAGTGAAAGGCTCTTAACACTGTTGAGAGTTTCAGCCACTCTACATTGAAGGTCCTAGAGTACATGAAGCACTGAAAAAAAAAAAAAAAGGATAAGGTTCCTGCTGTCAGTGAGAATGTATCTCAAATATGGAGTTTCAGATGCAAAAGCAGTTGTACAGACAATATACCCAGACCCATAATATTTTATAGATAAAGAAAGATAATTTCACATAGGTTGAAAACAATAATGAAGGAATATTTTTCTATACATAGTCATGAAGTCTGGCTAAAACTGGTTGTTTTTCAAAGTCTTTGTTTCACTATGCTGAGTCATCTGGGTTATGGCAAAGGTGGGCTGGTGCCCTATATTAGCATAGGAATGGTGAGTGATACTGGGCAGTATTCTTTGATCTCTATTTATAGCATGATTGACAGAGAGTGATACAGGCATGTCTAACAGCTGGAGCATGATATCAGAGTAAAGCTTAACCAAAAGGGAATATCTGAAGAAATGCATGAGTGAAAAGAGGGAAAGAGAGTGTGAAACAATGGTGAATATGATTTTATTACCTTCTTAAATGTGTGTGTATGAGGAGGTTCCCTAGTTGTTTCCTGATTGGGTCAATAAAGAAGGCAGAAGCCAATTGCTGGGAGAAAATATAGAGGCGGAACTTTTGGGTCCCAGGAGGAAGAAAAGGAGACAAGAGAGAGAAATGGGCGTTTTGGCCAGGCTTTTGGAGAAAGGAGCATGGGCACCGTGTAGACTTGGGGCTATTAGAACCAGTGGCTGCTTCCACCACGAAAAGAAGTCTCATATAGGATAACTGGTGAGTTTAGGACAATGATGACACGCCCAGTGGCTGTGTCATCAGGCTGATTTTAAAATATTAAGACTGTCTGGTATTTTCCATCCACTGCCACTAAGATGGGCAGGAGAATGTGGGCCTTCAGGTTGGTCAGTGTACTGGCTAGCTTTGTGTCAACTTGACACAACTGGAGTTATCACAGAGAAAGGAGCTTTAGTTGGGGAAATGCCCCCATGAGATCCAGCTGTGGGGCATTTCCTCAATTAGTGATCAAGNGGGAGAGGCCCCTTGTGGGTGGGACCATCTCTGGGCTGGTAGTCTTGGATTCTATAAGAAAGCAGGCTNAGCAAGCCAGTAAAGAACATCCCTCCATGGCTTCTGCATCAGCTCCTGCTTTCTGACCTGCTTGAGTTCCAGTCCTGCATCCTNTGGTGATNAAAAGCAGTATGGAAATGTAAGCCAAATAAACCCTTTCCTCCCCAACTTGCTTCTTGGTCATGATGTTTGTGCAGGAATAGAAACCCTGACTAAGACAGTCGGTAAGTGGAACACTAGTGCTAGCTCCAAACGTTCTCATTAGGGACAGTTGTTGGGTGGCTCAGCAAAGCCAGCTGAAGGAATGGGCTATGCTCTCAAGGAAAGTGTGAGCCAGCTGTGGGGGCAGATGATCGGCTGCTGATCCCAGAGCCTGGCTGGAGCAAGCATGTTTTTAAAATTACATGCAACAGGTGTGAAAATATCATAATAGGATTCATTACCTTTTAGAAAAAAATTTAAAACTTGTTTCTTCCTTCCAAACATCTTTTCTTTATTCTCCTTTCCTTTTTAAAGAATAAAGAAGCAAAATGTCAAAAAAGATGTCAGAGAGGTTCAGGTTCCCCTTGCAGAATGTGTGCCGTGCCTTAGGGATAGTGTAAATTACTTAAGAGGACACACCCACAAACTAAACCAAACGTAAATTTATTACTATTCTACAGAAAAGTTGCTTTTCTCTTCAACCATACCACCTTCATCCTGTTGCTTCACCCAGGCACCCGATCAAATAACAAAGACCAGACATCATGACTGTGTAGCCTTAAATAATAAATATTTCAAGATTGAAGAAACTTGCATATGGGCAAATATATTTTATAGAATGTGTGCTGACTAGTCTGTATCAACTTAACACAAGCTAGAGTCATCTGAAGGTAAGGAATTCCAGGTGAGAAAATAATATCTCTGTAAGAATGGCTATAGGCAGGTAAGCTTATAGGGCATTTTAAAACAATGATTAATGATCATCCCATTGTGAGTGGTGCCACCCCTGAGTTGGTGACCATATGTCCTGTAAGAAAGCAGGTGAAATAAGCTATGGGGAGCAAGCCAGTAAGCATCACTCCTCCATGGCCTGTTTGTCTTCTCCTGTCTCCAGGCTGCTGCCCTGCCTGAGTTTCTGCCCTTAGTTGCTTCAGTGGTGAACTGTAATATGGAAGTGTAAGTGAAATAAATCTTTTCTCCCCTAAGTTGCTTTTAGTTATTGTGTTTCATCACAGCAATAAAAACCCCCAGACAGAAAGAAAACAGTTCAGACCTTTCTAAACCAAGGCTGTGGTAGAATTCAAGCATTTTGACTCTGAGTAAACCCTCAGAAGTTCTACTCCTGGGATCCTCAGGAGTGATATAATCAGATCAGTTTGAGACATGTGGTAAATATTGTTTTATTGATGCATCTTGTTCCATATGGGGGAGCTGAGGGAAGGACTGGTGGAGCAGAGGGGAATTGCAACCCCATAGGAAGAACAATGTTGACTGGTCAGACCACCCAGAGGTCCCAGGGACTAGACCACCAACCAAGGCGTGTTCATGGAGGGACTCATGACTCCAGATACATATGTAGCAGAGGATGGCCTTGTCTGACATCAGTGAGAGGGGAGGCCCTTGATTCTGTGGATATTTGATGCCCCAGCGTAGGAGGATGCTGGTGCAGTGGAGCAGGAGTGGGGTGGGGGGGTAGTACCCTCATAGAGGCAAATGGGAGGGAGGAGAGAGTAGGTGGGATGGGGTTTTGGAGAGGTAACCAGGAAGGGGGATATCATTTGAAATGTAAACAAATGGAATAATTAATAAAAAATGATTAACCATGTTAATATTTGATGTCACTTTAGAAAATGAAGTTTTCTCATTAGTACTATGACCAAATATCCAAATTTTCATTCTATATCAGAAAACAATGTGACTTTAAAGTAAGATATCACTGTATAACCCAAGCATTCTCCAGTAGAAAATGTATTAATAGTATTGCCTTTATCTCTCAAAATCACCCCATTTTAATATGTTACTGTATCATGAGTAGTTTCCTTTCTAAGACCTACTAAATATTTTTGACTGACACATTAATACTCCTCATTACAATCTATTCTGATAACTATACATTGATTGTCCTTAAACACTGTGATTATCATAAATTCTAAGCAGACTACACTAATCAGTTATAAGGTAGCCTGAGCTACATAGTAAAACTTTGTCTCAAAATAAAGTAAATAACATAGTCAGGGTTACTCATTTTTCCTGTAGTTCAGAAAGTTGGAGTCATTTCAGGATTATCTATTAAAAACAGGGCTCCTGTCATTTGGTTATCTGTAAGAAAAAATAATCAATTAATAGATTATAGATAGATAGATAGATAGACAGGCAGACAGACAGACAGACAGACAGAATGTTGCCAAAGAGAAATCCCTAAGAGAAGTAAAAAAAGGAAGAAGTAGGAGATTGACCTATCTTGGTATAATACTCTTGATCATTGTGTTACAAGACTGAAACAAACTGTCCTCTGTGAAAGTAAATTATAGAAAGGTTGCATTGTTGCTTCCAAATTTAGCTTTCTAAATGTGGTGACTTCTTTAATCTTATGTTTACTAATTTAAAGGAGGAAAACCAAATGTCTCTGTGGGGCCATTATTCTGTGTATATTAGTGAAAAGTCAAATAATTTACAAAGACTATTTTTTTCAATTATTTGCAAAAACAGAAATAGTCCCATCACACAGATCACTATGCCATGAACAGAGAAATGTACATATGCACATGACTCCACAGAAATCCAAGAAAAGCAACAGGAATTTGAAAGAGAGCAAAGAATGGTATGTGGGAGGATTAAAGAAGGAAAGGGAAGGAGGAAATGATGTAATTAGTTTTTAGCTTCAAAAAATAAAGGAAGCAATATAAAAAGAAATTAGATCAAAGGAAATTAAGTAATTTACTTGCTGTATATTACTAAGCTTAATACCTAGGAGCACTGGGAATAAAACCAAGGTAATCCAAGTTTTAATGTAAATTCCTAACCTCTACAACTTTTGTCATTGTTGGAAAAATCAATTTTCGCTGAACACTTATAACGACAAAAGGACAGGTAATAGTTGAACCTGAGATTCAATTAAGGGCTGCAAAGGAAGTGATTACACCGAAAAGAAGAAAGTATCCAGGTGAAGAGGTGTGCCTGTGCACCTGTACTTGAGCATCCAAAATTCAGTACTTTTGTTGTTATTGTTGTTGTTGTTATTGTTGTTGTTGTTGTTGCTGCTCTTACTGCTGCTGCTGCTGCTGCTGCTGCTGTTGCTGCTGGTGCATCAAGCAAAGCACCACACTAAAATAACCACATCTGTCTCTATTTGATTGGTGATTCATTGCAGACTATATTAGGAGTTGTTGTTTGCCAATGAGCGTCAATATAAAACATTGAAATTAAATTTTATTGAAATTGCAATGCTTCGCCATTATTTCCAACCTGTGTGTGGAAGGCAAAAGAAAGCAATGCCATGCTAATGCTTCAACACAAATTATTAGAAAGAAATCAGTTCTGATAATCAGCCACTGATTATGATGGAGGCTAAGAATTTGGACACGCAGGACAATTTATTTCTATTCTATTTTCATTACCGTGCCATTTTATCTTTTAACTCATTTTAATCCAAGTTCCTGTCATAGTCTTCACTCATATGTGATTATAATTCACACATTTATGAAAAACATAGGCCACACAATTAATGAACACCAACATGAAGAGAATGACCGTGAGGGATTCCAGTCCAACCGATAAATGATTTTACATTGAGCATTTGACAAATCTAATATTTCTAATGTGCCATCATACTAACCATACAGAAATAAACCTATAACTACTAGCACAATTTTACAGCTTATTTTATCCCTAAACATGCAGAAGATAGCCTACCGGGGAAGACCAAGAGAGAAGGTGAATAAAATAAACATAGAATAAGCTTCCCTTCAATGAGAACCAGTGGAGAGAAAAGACAAGATGAAAGTGTGAGGCAAAGAGAAAGGACACTTAAAGCTTTAACACTTTCAGAACATGGGAGTAGAGTTCAGCAAACTGCAGAGGCAGAGACATGGCAGATTTAGAAAGAAACTACAAAGGAAGAAAATTCCAGGGACAACAATAAAGTATTGAATATAAAAAACAAAATTCATTTTATCCACCATTGACATCGGATAGATTACAATCAGGTTTTTTGGTTTTGGGGTTTTTGTTTGTTTGTTTGTTTTTTGTTCGGTTTTGTTTTGTAATATCATAAAGAAGAAAATCTTTCTTATCCTTGGTCCTGCCTCTCTACTTCGAATGTGAGCCTTCCCCAGTGTCTAAGATTAAGAACTGTGCCAGGACTAATAAGGCTATAGATTCTTTACTGCATGTTATTTTCCTTTTAACATATGCATCAACCTATTGGTACTTAATGAGCCAAATATCTTTAAGACATTTACAAATTAACATTAGTGAAAATTGCTATCTTTTACTGTGCCTCCTGCAACAAAACTAAATTAACGTTGTTTGGGATTACAAATCATTATTTAGCAGCCAATTGTTTTTTTTTTTTTTTTTTTTTTTTTTTCTGGTTTCTAAGGCTTTCGCATTTATTTATTCGTGTGTGTGTGTGTGTGTGTGTGTGTGTGTGTGTGTGTATGTGTGTGACCACATATGAGTGCACCAGTGTGTCATCTATATGGGAGTGTACAGGTCAGTGGGTTAAGTGGCAGACTCTGTGGTTTCTATTTGTATAACTGAGAAGCTCATTCTCCTCTGTTCTTCACTATGATTAATCAGAATCCAGCCTTGTTCTAGTTGTGTTTGTAATTATTGTTGATTCTTTTTCTTTATCCACCTTGAAACTGGAGGAAAAGCAAGGTGAATCTGAGGGTTACACACACCACAGTTATCTCTTTCCTGCTGGAGGACAAGTTGGAGACTCAGAACATTCTTACAGGTAATGAGCAGAGAACTGCCTGTAGCAGGTGCTCCAGTTTTTCACATGGGTATCTGATTGAAGAATCCGTGTTTGTTTTCTTGTGTCAGATATATGTTCCACAAATATGACCCGAATGCATTTCAGATTCAGTTCCCAAATCAGCTAGTTTAGTAAGACATTCTATCTACCAAGCATACATTTTCAACCTTTAGCTTTTGACACACATAGGCTTGTGGCTGGGTGTGGTCTCATACCACCTGCACGCTGGAGCCTCCTCATTTTTATTCAACTATTTACTTCTTTTGCTTACCAATAATGTCTTCCTTGATTCCTCTTTGAAATTAGTTCAAATTCCAGTTCTAGATAGCATCTAGTAAGTAATGTGTTCCCCAACCTGTCCCTAAATTTCCTTTCTCTTTTGTTCCAGCCTGAACTTCAAGGCAGCACAAGTGTTGCAAACACACAAAGAAGAGAGTAATCCCAGGACAAACCCAGGCTTGGTTCTCTCTCTCTCTCTCTCTCTCTCTCTCTCTCTCTCTCTCTCTCTCTCTCTCTCTCTCTCTCTCTGTCTCTCCAGATTTCAAGACTGTGATAACAATAACAATGTATTATTTTTAAAAATTATTGAGTAGAAAAATCTTCTCTTAGGTCACTGAACTGTATTAAATGAAATAAGAAAAGCATTTTCCTTCTTCCCATCTCCCATATTCCTACCCCCACATAGAAGAGAAGCTTCAGGTATTTGGCAAACCAGCTAAAACTAAAGCCAACACTTTCTGCCATAAATTCAGGTCAAGTCCCTGAAAATTAGAAAATTTGGATGATGTGGGGCCAACGGGAACTTTAAAAAGTGATTCCGAAAAAGTGATAAGACCTAAGCTGAGCCTGGAATTGTTCATGCAGATCTGACCATATGCAGTACACCAGTTGTTCTAAGATCTTACTTCTGGGATTAAACATTTCTGAGATCTGAGACTAGACACTAAAGTGCACACATTAAAATATCTGGAAAAATCCGTAAATACTGAAGTGATGTTTATAGAAGCATCTTGTGATCTACTGCTATGTGGATCTGTTTCACGTTCAGACAAAACAAAATTTCTATCCCTTTGGATTGAAATATGATTTATTTCCTCTACCAAAATTCAAAAAAAATTTAGAACATGATCTAAAATTATTAACTACTCAAAGAATTAAAAAAAAAAAAAAAAAAAAACCTCTATGTCTTTCAAAGGAAAAGAAGATCGGTACATACCATCTTAATACAACAGAGATTGTGTATTTCTGCTTCACGCCACAGGCGCCCTATCTGCGTGGGCAGAAAACACCTTGGACTGGGTTCGTACTGAAGAGCTAAACAACCTAAAATAGGGATGAGCTACAAGGAAGAAACATTATTTATTAATTACACACGGGATAACCCAACCCTCTCCCGCATGTCCCATTGTCTCTGAGTGTCTCTCTCAATCTCAATGTCTCAATGTCTCGCGGTCCGATCATAAGCGGAACTGTGTCCAGAAGGCGGGTCCAATGAATGGGCGGTGACGATTGGTCCGGGCGACGAGTGGGCGTTGACAGTGGACGGTCTGAGGACGCTGTATTCCAGTATTCCAGGAGATCCGGGAGCAACTCTTAGCGTGTCTGCAAGGGGCGCAATACAATGCTTAGAGGGAGAGTTGCCAGTGGAGGCAGGCGAGACCCAACAAGAGATGTTACAATTATGACAACTTTAAAACAAACATGTTCTGGTAAATAAAGATTACCACTCTCCTTCTTGAACACCATAAAAATATAAAATACAGAGCGGACTGAATGCAAACATCATTTCTGAAATATACAATAACCAAGCCTGGTTAGCTTAATAAAATCCAGATACAACAGATTCAAAGACCTTTACAACTTTCCAAGATTAGCTAAAGACTAACATACCAATTCAATAAACTCAACAAACATTGAACACGATAAATTAAAATGAATACACATTAAACCATTAGAAACCATTAAACCATTTCTCATTAGAAATGCTGAGAAGACAAGAGAAAAAAGTTAAAAGTAGGAGGCAAAATGTGAAGGAATTCAAAGGATAAATGTAAATTACTCTAATTAGAAGTTTCACTATTGTTTCATACAAAATAAAGACAAAATAAAGAAAGCTTAAATGCTGGGAAGAAAAACACAAAACCATCTATTTTGAGCACCTCAAAAATAGCAAGTCAGGGAGGTTTTTCTAACTTCTTTTCTATACTCTATCCTGAAGTACATAGAAGTATATAGAATGAGTGAAAAGTATATATGTCTAACTGTATATAATAAATGTTTAAGATATATTCTAGAGTTGGTGAAATAATTCAGTAAATAAAGGTGTTTAACTGGAAGTCTTATAACTGGAGTTCTAGACCGAGGCCCTGCATGATAGAAGGAGAAAGCCTAAACTTCTACTGTAAACTGTCCTTTACCTTAACACACCTGCCATTGTATGCCTATGGCCGCAAAATTATGGAGGCATGTATATGCGCACACACACACACACACACACACACACACACACACACACACACACACAAATAATAAATAATGTTTTAAAAGATATATTCTAGCCAACCGCAAATTATAATTCTAGCAAATTATTTTCCAGAGCATAACAAAACAGATCAAATACGATAGGTTCTAATCTGTTAACAAAATTAAAAATACATGAAAATAAATTCTTATGCATATGAATTACACTGGAAAGCATGAACTAAAACCTAACCTGGAAATACTGAAGTCCTTAGAACATCATAAAAAAAAAAAGCCAGAAATTTTTCCTACGTAAAAGTGAAAGAAAATCTTATCAAAGTTTTAGAAATAGAATTTAAATTTTAACTTAAATATTTCTCACAGATACCCTATACCATAAATAGTCATATAAGAAAAGACCAACTATACAGGGTAAGTTGTATATGTGTTAATAAACTCAGGCAGAAAGGAAGACATGATAAACAAATCCTAATCAAATCGAAAACTGAATTGTACAATGAATGAAACCAAAAGATGACTCTTTGAAAATAACAATAGTAAAACTTTAGCCAAACTGATAAAGGGGAGGGGGTGAGGGTACCACAAAGCCCTCCCAAAAAATAAACAGATTATTATCAGTACAAAGCCCACACACACTGAAAATATGAAAACTCAGTACTAAAAACAAACATTATGACATGAGGTGAAGAATTTGTATTAAGTGAATCAGATCTTTGAAACCTAGCTTACCAAGAACTAGTAGCTAAAAAGAAATAAGGAAAACAATTCTACAGAGATACAATTGTAGTTAAACATACCTAAGGGAGGAAGTGTTCTAAAGCCAGTTATCATTACCAAGAGTACACATTAAACTTTTAAACAAATATACAATAATTAAGTGCAATTGCTTCCAGAAAACAAACAAAAATAGATTTCTCAGGATTTGATGAGATGTGGTTTGAGACCTAATATGGTACATAAATAACATAAATAATAAAAGGACAACAGCGTCCAACCTGTCTCTGTTTCTGTGTGTCTTTCTGGCTCTGTCTCTCTCTGTGTCTCTCTCTGTGTCTTTCTCTGTCTCTGTCTCTGTCTCTCTGTCTCTGTCTCTGTCTCTGTCTCTCTCTCTCTCTCTCTCTCTCTCTCTCTCTCTCTCTCTCTCTGACACACACACACACACACACACATTTGGAACACATACACACACACACATTTGGAAGGAGAAGTTTGCAAGGCAAAGTCACAGGATACTTGAAGAACATTAAAAAAGTAAATCCTATTATTGATTTTTAAAATGTGGAGGAAGCAAAACAACTTAATGTAAAAGATAGTATTAAAATACTAAAACACTGATGTATAAAGCAAGGAAAGAGGTGTGAGACATAAATGCTGAAAATTCACAATGACATGAACCCAGAGCATTTACATGGATATGGAGGTCTCATTTTCGTGGACTGTGGAAGTCAGTAAGCGCAATAGAGTTTGTAAATACCCTGACGAATAAGTCAAGTTGCTCACTAATAAATGAACAGAAGTAATTAACAGGCAATCTTTTAGGTAACGTTGGGGTAAACAGTACCAGTGGACATAAACAAACACTTCATGTAAAATATTGAAAAGTACATTCTCTAGGGCATGGTTTACACATATATGTAATGCTGAAAATTTTTTAACAAGATTGGATTCAGATTTAATGCAAAAGTAAAGGAAAGGGACATTTTTTAATCTGGTGGTTATTGATAACAGACTCAGTGGAATCCAGTGCACTCTCTGGAGATTATAGTATATTCCAAGTTTAAGCGAGAATATCTGTTCCTAAGAGAGTAGGAATGGTCTTTCCTGAGATTTTCAGGCTAGAAAGTCAGTTATTTGGAATTACATTTTCCTCTACTTTTAACTTTCTCTCCCTTGGGGACCTCTTTGACACTTGCTGCCCTGTTTCTCTATTAAACATAGCCGAGAAAATTCACTGGGTAATCTGAAAATATTTTTTCAACAACAGTAAAACAAACCACTAACAGTAACAAAAGGTCTTCCTTAGCATCCTTCCTCTGATGTCTTGGTTTTTCTGTGTTCTTAGAAGTTGGTTTTGAAGAATGAAGTAAAACCATATAATGGTTAAATTTTTATATCTCTTTGTGTAAATGTTCCCTTTCAGAACATTTAAAATTACAGTCATACATGCTCAGTAAACATATACAATACTGTTGCTCCTTTCCTTTCTATTTACATTCATACCATACCTGTGGTCAAATTGAATTCAATTTCCACATGCTCCATAGCACCACATGATGACACCAGCCAATCTCGCCAGAGCTTGTTCATTACACATTATACAGTTCTACTGAGAGATAGCTGTTACACAGTACCAGTGCCACTGAAGCACTATGGTTATACTATATACATCCTTCCTAAAAACATTTGGATACGTACATACAGTGTGTGTGTGTTTGTGTGTGTGTGTGTGTGTGTGTGTGGTGTCTGTCTGTGTTTGTACGTGTGTATGTCTCCACATATACATATGTATGCGTTTCCATGTAAATGCTACTTCCCTCAAAGCCAGAAAACAAGTTATCTGTTCAGAATGAATTTATTAACATCATTGAGAGCAATAAACCTAGAGTAGTTAACAATGAGCTTTCTTTACAAAAAGTATGATATCAAGCAAAAAAATTGTTGAAAATACTGATGCTATTTAAATAGAATTCGATACACTCCACAGTTTATATAGAAGTAGCCAAGGGAGTGAGAGACATGAAAGAAATTGTCACTCTCTTAATTCCTGAGAAATTTGGAATAACAGATGTGAGAGGGGATTAAAATTTAGAAAATGTCCTGGCACTTCTGGGAGAAGCTGAGACTGAAGTCCAGATGTGACAGTGAGCAGAAAGTAGGTTTTGATATTAAGGAGGTGCCACATGTGTAGAAAGACCTATTAATCTTTTCTCACTGTATAATAAGATATCGAATAAAAGCAACTCAGGAAAGGAAAGGGCTGTTTTAGTTCACAGTTCAAGTGGATATAGCCCTTCATGGCAGGCATTGTATGGCAGCTCTGGCTCGAAACAGCTGGCCACATTGCATCCACAGTCAGGAAGCAAAGGATAAGGTTGGCTCGGTGTAGTTTCTGCTTTGTATTTGTATTGGGTGGGGCAGTTTGGATGGGTCCTCCTTTCTGTTAATCTAATCCAGAACATCTCAAAAACATGCTCAGAGGCAAATCTATCAATTTTGTCAACCTTGCAAATCAATGAAAACCATCGCAGCAGACAAAGGCGAAGCAGCCTTTTTTGCCTCTCCTCTCTCTCTCCCTCTCTCTCTCTCTCTCTCTCTCTCTCTCT
>NC_034595.1:41775772-41780270 GCF_900095145.1 Mus pahari | reverse complement strand
CTCTCTCTCTCTCTCTCTCTCTCTCTCTCTGTGTGTGTGTGTATGTGTGTGCATGCAAAGGAGGAAATTTTAAGAAAAATCTCTGAGCCTAAAGCCAAAAAACAATTCCAATGAAGACTTCAAGCACAACCATCAGCATTTCCAGAGCCTACAATACCAAAAGAAGCCTAGCTTTACTGGAGGAGCTAGAAGCAGCCAGTTGCAGTGCAACACATAGCAACACAGAGCAAATGAGGAAGGCACAGTCTGCTGTGATCTCACAATGACACTAAATTCCTTATGCACCTAGTGTTTCCTAAAGAGATATGATCTGAGAGGTTAAGCACCTTTCCTGAAGAAGCATTTGGATTTCATAAAAGGTTTCTGATAGAACAACTGGAGATGATTTAGGACTGAACTCTTTTTTTTAACAGCAAATCAGTTATAGCTGTATTTTTTTTTTTTTTTTTAGATTCACAGACCTTGCAGACAATATCAAATCCTATATACTTCATTCCAGGTGAAAATGTAAGTGTGAATGAATCTGGGGTATCAGCTTATTAACTAACTGCAGGCTTGTATTGATTTTCATATGCTTCCTCTCCTAGGATAGTATGAGCTACAAAGCATGCATTAATGATCAGCAGAAATATACAAGTCTTCAAAAGATTTAGGGGAGTCTCTTAGTCTGTCTGTGAACCTCAACAAGGACTGATATTCTCTGAACACAAACATTGGTGATAAAAAGAAACTTTGTTTCCCTGATGGTTTAGGAGATGGAGGGAAGGAGAAAGAGAGGAAAGAGGAAAGATGGGATGAGAAATAAACACTGAAGATCAAGAAAGAATTTCAATGCAAAAAGGATATCCATTCCTTAAAATGTCTCTTAATTTTACATGCAAGCTTCAAGAAGAGCTTCAGGACATGCTGAGCTGGGGTAACATTTTCTTCATCATAATTTCTCTTGACCACCACCATACATGTTGCAACCCATAGGAAGAAAAACATAGAAAACCAAGTGTACCTTGTGGTGCTTTGTCATGGGTTTAGGTTAGAATTCTCATGCTTTACATCATCAGCATCTCTTCTCTGGCATTTCCTCAAATTACTTATTCATTCTGTACAGTTTTGTCACCTATGGAAAGGTTAGCAATAATAGAGTCTCTGCTTTATTCTGCTATTGTATAGCTTGAATAGCTTAATAAATAAACCATTCATAACAAATATTAGTGTCTACTATTGTTGACATTTATTACTTATTAATAAAATTTACTGCATTGAAAAGGGACAGTTATCTGACTAATAACCATTCACCCAATCCTTACATAAAAGCAGCTTCAACTTTATTGAATGAGGCAAGGTATGCAACAAAAGATAGCCCACTTCATGATGCATTTAAATGCTGACACACAGAGAGAAGCACATCTGGACAAAGAGATGAAAGTGGAAGTACCTTAGTACATGAGGCAACTAAGTTATTGTCGTCTAACTTAAGTTTAAAACTATCATATTTAAAACCACCTGCCAAAGCCAACAGAAATTCTGAATGGTGGGATAAATTCTCTGATGACTCGATCTTTGTATTGATGGTATTTTAAATTTCATATCATGGCATTTAAAAATAAAACTCTTTTCACAGGATTTGGAGATCATATCTATGGAACATCTGAAATTACAGTGTTTCTCACCCAAGATGTCAATACTTATATGGTTCAATTTTCCATTTATCTTAATATTTACTGATTACTCTGGAGACACAGCCATCCTTGCTTTCTAAGAGAAACAATGACTTATTTCAACATCTATTGATAAATTAACCATTATGGGATGTGTGATAGGTTTATTATCACATTTCTCCAGGTACGTGCAACAGTAATTCTTCAAATAGTTTTTTGTTAGCATAATCTTATATTTTTAAAGACTGAATAAATCTATTTTTTGTAAGAGGCAGCATTACTCCATATAACAAGATTTAATTTATAAACTTCTTTCCTTTTGTCTTGTCCAGTAATATGCTTGTTACAATTGTGAAAAATAAAATATAATTCTTCATAACTTAAATAAAAGTATTTATTCTGCTTTTTACTTCCTTTCTACCAGTAAAGTAAAAAATTTTAAAGGAAAATATAAAATATTTTAACATTTTAAAAATATTATCCAATATATCCAGAGGTAATAGATTTCTGCAATGTACATGGAGACAGATTGTTTTTAAGAAGTTTATAAGTAATGAGGTAATATAACTTGCTCACTAGTCCTTTATAGACTAGCAACTAAAATCACAACCAAGGAACAGCTGGAAGCTGGACAATGTACAGATACAGTTCAGAGTAAGCAGCTTCAGCGCATGTGTTAGCTACCATGTGCCTTTACTACAACACATCCTATAGTTATTTATTCCGAATGAAAATGCCCAGTGAAAAAACCTGAAATCCAAATGTGTTCACATTTCATATTTGTACAAGTGGAAAAATGTATTCTACGAAACTTTGGTTCATGCATGAAAATATCTTTAAATAAATTACCATTGGGAGATGGACAATAGATGGATGGATAGATAGATAGATAGATAGATAGATAGATAGATAGATAGACAGATAGATAAAGCATATGAAACTAATTTGTGTTCTAAGCATTTCCTCATTACATATTTGCAAATAATATAAAAACTAAGGCCACTAAATCTAATCACTTATGATCCCAAGAATTTTAGAGAAGGATTGTTCAGCTCTACCATCTATCTATAGGCTGATAAATTCTAAATCTTTAGTCTTACCATCTCCCTGAAACGCCAGACTCAAGTACTTAGAAGAAATTGCATATCTTCTTTGATTCCTATTAATCCTCTCAAAATCAGCTTTTTGAGACCACACACTTGCTTTCTGTACTGCTCACATATCTTTCTTCTCTTCTTTCACATCTCAGTAAAGAGGATCAGCAAAGGGACTTTCAAACCTCAGGATGCTTTATAATCCATGTCTACAGAAAGCAACTTCTGTAAGTCAAAGATGAAATAATAATAACTTATGAGTTGTTGAATTGAGATGGTGTTACTTGAGTCAGCCCACTAGAAACCTAGTACGACAAGGAGATTATAAAATAAGGTTCTGAATCATCAGTGCCTGGATATAAATTATCACACAGGAATGTTAAAGTTATTTGTATTAGTTATAACATTGAAGGTATAAGATGAGGATAGTGCTCCATAATTAATGTTTCTCACCTGGTGGGTGTCTTATAAAGCCCTATCAAAAGGTCTATAAAAATCTAGGAAGGGATGTACAATGGCCACAGGAGTCAAAATCCATGATAAGTGCTGTCCTGGTTGTTAAATCAAAAGCTATGTGACATTGAATACTAAAAATAAGCTGCATAATGGCTTTGGTCTCTAGGACTCTAATCTAAATGTGAAGCTGGGTATTTAACCTCTTTCCCTTTTCATACAATGTGACATCATAAATCAAATCGGCTCTTCAACCTGAAACTCCCCAAGAGCAAACAGGGCCGCAGAACTGCCTCCACAGAAGCTGCTGGAGTTCAGATGCTCTGTGACTATTCCTTTTAAAGTGATGGTGAAGCCTCCATTTTACTGGATTTCTTTGGTTTGCTCTTCTTTCTTTGCAACAAAAGGATAGTTATTTTGAGTCAATCCCTTGACGCCAGGTGAAAAGAGAACAATCTTGTATAGGAGAATTAGACACATTTAGAAGCTAAATGTGGCACTTGTGTTAAGCAGTCTTGGAAATTTTCAAGGCAATGGGATTCATAAGGAAATCGCAGTTGGGAAGAGAATAGCAAGCTCCTGAAAGCCAGAGAATAGAACGAGTGGATTAGTTACGAGTGCACGTTTAGAACCAGATAATTGAGGCAAAATGTGTAGTGTCTTGAGTTTTTCAAGCGAAAGTTACTGCAATATACAAATTAAAAGTACTCTCTCACATTGAATGCTCCCAATAGAATTAGCAACTGAGAAAAATTACAAGGAAAGTTTGGAAGATAGGAACCATCCAGTTAAACTTCAGAGTACATGAGTCCTTGGGGAGGGAAAAACAACCATATAAAATGGCCCAAGATATATGAAAATTAGGTGGTTATTTAAGTGATTTCCCCACTCATAATGAAGCTGAGCTTTCTGGGTAGGCATCCTTGGAGCATTTGGCAGTATCTATGTTCAAAATCATATCTCTGCTAGATGTGGAGGTACCTCAATTCTTAAGTTGCTAAAGGATGTAAATCAAATCATATATGAGGTAGTTTTAATTTATTTACCTTATAAAATGTCCTAAGCAGCCAGATTTGAAAGCTCTGTTCAATAATCCATACTAGCTGTATCAGAATGTCAGAAGAATTCTGCTGTGAAATGTTTTAGTTGTTGTTGTTTAAAATTGCGAGACTCAATCCTAAACTTTTCCTCCCTTCTATACCTTGAGTCTCTGTAGTTTTCAGCTCCCTGTCTGTCTCCCTCCTCTCTGTCTGTCTCCCTCCTGTCTGTCTCCCTCTCCCTCTCCCTCTCCCTCTC
>NC_034595.1:41771448-41775343 GCF_900095145.1 Mus pahari | reverse complement strand
CCCTCTCCCTTCCTCCCCTCCCTCTCCCCCCTCTTCCTCACTCTTGCTCCTCTCTCTCTCTCTCTCTCTCTCTCTCTCTCTCTCTCTCTCTCTCTTTCTCTCTCTCTCTCCCTCTCTCTCCTCATAATTTCACAGGTTAAATTCCAATCTATTTTCAGGTAGCCTAACATATAATCCAGGCTCCACTTATAAATAAAATATAACCATACACTTTCCACTTCTTATTCCTCTCTCAAGTTATCTTGCAGATATGCCATATCCCAAAGTTGGCTCAGTACCTTGATTTGCAGTCTGTTGGCTTTCAGGGGAAATCCCTTGAGGTTTTCCGTTTTGCATTCATAACTTTTCTATTGCTGTGGGAAAAAAAAAAAAAACATGACCAAGGAACGTAGAGAAGGAAGGGTTTACCTGTGCTTACAGATAGATGGAATAAGAGTCCATCACCATCACAGCAGGGAAACACAGCAGCAAGCAGCAGGCTGGGCAGCAGGAACAGCCAAGAGCTCACATCTCAATTCACAAGCAAGAAACAGAAAAGCAAAATCAAAATGGCACAAATCTCTAAGCTCTCATACCACACCACCTGTGATATACGTCTTCCACCGAGGCCACACTTCCTAAACCTTCCAAAACATGGTCACCAGCTGGATACCAAGCATTAACATGCCAGAGATGATGGGGAATATTTCATTTATAGTAATCTTCAGCACTTCAGAATTCTTATTCTCACCTATTTCTCAGCATATTTTGGACATATGTTTTATTCTTTTTGATAAAACCAGCTTCTTCCTTCACCAATCCAGCTAATAACCAAAAACACATATTACATGACATGTTTAAAATATCATATATAATATTTAAAATGAATATAATATATGGCATATATTAAATGAGTGCATTAGTAATAAAAGCAAATATTTATCACATTTACTCTTTAGAAACCCCTATCCCGTTATCCAGTCTTAAGAGTACTCACACATCTTTTTGCATATGTACATGCATATTCAAGTGTGTGACCACATGTGTGAGCATGTGTGTATGTGTATTGTGGACACCAGAAGTTGATGTGAAACTTCCTCTTTGGTTTTTCCTCTACCTTAATTTTTAGCCAAGATAAACCAGTGAACTTGGGGCTCATTTACTCAATGACATGATCTAGGAACAGGCTCCAGATATCTTCCTGTCACCTCCATCTCCACATAGGGATTATAGATACTTTTAGGAGTACTAAGGATTCAAATTCAGAGTCTCATGCTACTAGGAAGTTTACTGACTGAGCCATGTCCTCATCCCACATGGCACCATCCCTGGTTTCTTGAATATGATTACAATTTAGAAAGGAGTTAACGAAACCAAAGTAGCCCAACTGATCTGTTGGATGCAGAATCGATGACCAGCATTCTGACGCCAGGATCCTTGTTCTTGGCTACTATATTACTGTTACCTTAGCCAGAGTTAACATCAGAGCAAAGAATTTTAAAGGGCTTGAGAAGGGCCTTAAACAATGCACATAAACCGTTGTTGTACGGGTAGGATGGGGCTTTGATACAGGTGAATATTTCACCTAGATTATTTTACCTAGGCTATTCAATAACATTCATATGTGTCTACCCTTCTCAGCCACCTTAAGTATGTCCATTCCACATCTATTAGCCACTGTTTCAGTTTAAATTAGAGTCTGTTTAGAGTAAACTACTTTTTATTTAATTTTTTTAAATTTTGTTTTTGTTTTTGTTTTTGTTTTTCCAAGACTGTATAACCCTGGCTGTCCTGGAACTCACTTTGTAGACCAGGCTGGCCTCGAACTCAGAAATCCACCTGCCTCTGCCTCCCGAGTGCTGGGATTAAAGGCNTGNGCCACCACCGCCCGGCAATAATTTTATTTTTAAACTCCATATGTGATTCCCTCCCCCCTGATCCACCCTCTGACTGTTCCACATCCCATACCTCTGTCTCTACGAGGATGTCCCCACCACCCATCCACCTGACCTCTAAACTCTCTGGGGCCTCCAGTCTCTTGAGGGTTAGGTGCATCATCTCTGAACAGACCAGGAAGTCCTCTACTGTATGTGTGTTTGGGGCCTCATATCAACTGGTGTATGCTGTCTGTTTGGTGGCCCAGTGATTGAGAGATCTCAGGGGTCCAGATTAAGTGAGACTGCTGGTTCTCCTGCTGGATCACCCTTTTCCTCAACTTCTTTCAGCCTTCCCTAATTCAACAACAGGGGGCAGCTGCTTCTGTCCATTGGTTGCATGCAAATATCTGCATCTCTATCAGCTCCTGGTTGGGTCTTTCAGCAGGCAGGCTTTTGGTGAGCACTCCATAGCCTCAGTAATAGTGTCAGGCCTTGGGATCTCCCATTGAGCAGGATCCCACTTTTGGCCTGAATCTGGACCTTCTTTTCCTTAGGCTCCTCTCCATTTCCATCCCTGTAATTCTTTCAGACAGGAACAATTATAGGTCAGAGTTGCGACTATGGCATGGCAACCCCGTCCCTCACTTGATGTCCTGTCTTCCTGCTGGAGGTGGGCTCTATAAGTTCCCTCTCCCTACTGTCAGGCATTTCATCTAAGGTCCATCCCTTTGAGAACTGAGAGTCTCTCACCTACCAGGTCTCTGGTACATTCTGGAGGACCCCCACACACACCTATTTCCCAGGGTTGCCTGTTTCCATTCTTTCTGCAAGCCCTCAGGGATTCAGTCATATTCCCTCATCCTATATCAGATCAGGTTTCCCTATCCACCCCACTTTCCCCACCCCACCCCCGTCCACTTTCCCTCTCAGGTCCGTCCCTCCCTCTCCAGTTGTGATTGCTTTCTTCTCTTTCCCAAGTGGGACTGAGGCATCCTCACTTGGGCACTTCAGCTTGTCGAACTTTTTGAGTTCTGTGGACTGTTTCTTGGGTATTTTGTACTTTTTTTTCGGCTAATATCCACATATTATTGAGTACATATCAGGATGATATTTTCTAGTTCCATCCACTTGCCTGCAAAACTCAGGATGTCCTCATTCCTAGTAGCTGAGTAGTATTCTATTGTATAAAGAAACCACATTTTCTGTTTCCATTCTCGAATGGCAGAGAAACACCTAAAGAAATGTTCAGAGTCCTTAGTGATCAGAGAAATGCAAATCAAAACCACCCTCATATTTCACCTAACAAAAATCAAAATGGCTAAGATCAAAACCTCAGGTGACATCATATTTTAATGAGGATGTCCTCATTCCTAAAAAGCCAAGTAGTATTCCATTGTGCAAATGAACCATATTTTCTGTATCCATTCTTCTGTCCTGGGACATCCAGGTTGTTTCCAGCTTCTTGCTATCACAAATAAGTCGACTATGAACATAGTGCACCACATGTCCCAGTGGCATTGTGGGCATCTTTTGGATATATTCCCAAGAGGGTATTACTAGGTCTTCATGTAGATCTATTTCCAATTTTCTGAAGAAATTCCAGATTGGTTGTACCAGTTTGCAATCCCACCAGCATGCAGAAATGTTCCTCTTTCTATACATCCCCTCCAACATGTGTTGTCACCTGAGGTTTTGGTATTAGCCATTCTGATTGGTATAAGGTGGAATCTCAGGGTTGTTTTGATTTGCATTTCTCTGATCACTAATGTTCTTTGTGTCAACTTGACACACCTGGAGTTATCACAGAGGAAGGAGCTTCAGTTGGGGAAATGCCTCCATGAGATCCAGCTGTAAGGCATTTTCTCAACTAGTGATCAAGGGAGGGGGGTCCCTTGTGGGTGGTGCCATCGCTAGGCTGATGGTCTTGGGTTCTATAAGAGAGCAGGCTGAGCAAGCCAGTGGAAGCAAGCCAGTAAAGAACATCCTTCAGTGGCCTTTGCATCAGCTTCTGCTCCCTGACCTGCTTGAGTTCCAGTCCT
>NC_034595.1:41761353-41770404 GCF_900095145.1 Mus pahari | reverse complement strand
CTTCCCAACCTGTTTCTTGGTCATGAACAGAAACCCTGACTAAGACAACTAAGACTTTGAACATTTCTTGAAGTGCCTCTCAGCCATTCCAGATTCCTCGGTTGTGAATTATCAGTTTAGTTCTATACACCATTTTTTAAAATTGGGTTGTTTGTTTGTTTGTTTCTGATTAACTTCTTGAATTCTTTATATATTTTGAATATTAGCCCTATATTGGATGTGGGGTTAATGAAGATTTTTTTTTCCCAATCTGTAGGTTGCCGATTTGTCTTATCAGCTATGTCCTTTGCCTTACAGAATCTTTCCAGTTTCATGAGTTACCATTTATCAATTCTTGATATTATAGCATGAGCCATTGGAATTCTGTTTAGGAAATTTCCCTCTGTAGCAATGAGTTCAAGGTGCTTTCCCACTTTCTCTTCTATTAGATTCAGTGTATCTGGTTTTGTGTTGAAGTCCTTGATCTACTTGGACTTGAGCTTTGTTCAAGGTGACAAATAGGGGTCTATTTTCATTCTTTTACATACATACAGCCAGTTAGACCAGCACCCTTTATTGAAGATGTTTTCTTTTTTCAATTGTACATTTTTGGCATCTTTGTCAAAGATCAAGTGATCATAATTATGTGGGTTTTTTTTTCTGGGTCTTCAATTCTATTCCATTGATCAAAATGTCTGTCTCTGTACCAACATCATGCAGTTTTTATCACTATTTCTCTGTAGTAGAGCTTGAGGTCAGGGATGGTGATTCTCCCAGCTGTTCTTTTATGGTTAAGAATCATTTTCACTATTCTGGGTGTTTTTGCCTTTCCAGATGAATTTGAGAATTGCTTTTTCCATATCCTTGAAGAATTGGGTTGGGATTTTGATGGGGATTGCATTGAATCTATAGATTACCTTTGGTAGGATGGCCATTTTTACTATGTTAATTCTGCCAATCCATGAGCATAGGAGATCTCTCCATTTTCTGAGATATTCCTTCATTTCTTTCTTAAGAGACCTGAAGTTTATATCATACAGATCTTTCAATTCCTTAGTTAGAGTCACACCAAGGTATTTTATATTATTTGTGCCTATTGGGAAGGGTGTTGTTTCCCTAATTTATAAGGGAAGGCCTGCTTATCATTTGTATAAGGGAAGGCTAATGATTTATCTTAGTTCATTTTATATCTGGACACTTTGGTGAAGTTGTTTATCAGCTGGAGAAGTTCTCTGGTAGAATTTTTGGGGTCGCTTATGTATACTATCATATCATCTNCAAATAGTGATACCTTTATTTGTTCTTTACCAATTTGTATCCCCTTTGATCTCTTTTGTGTTGTCTTATTGTTCTAGCTAACATTTTGAGTATTATATTTAATAGATATGGAGAAAGTGGGAACCCTTGTCTTGTCCCCAAGTTCAGTGAAATTGCTTCAAGTATCTCTCCATTTAATTTGATATTGACACTAAATTGCTTTTATTGTGTTTAGGCATGGGCCTTGAGTTCATGATCTGTCCAATACTTTTAACATGAATGGATGTTGTATTTTGTCAAATGCTTTTTCTACATCTAAGGAGATGACCATTTCCTTTGAGTTTGTTTATATAGTAGATTACATTAATGGATTTTTCATATATTAAACCAACCTTGCATTCCTGGGATGCAGCCTACTTGATCATGGTGAATGATGGTTTTGATGTGTTCTTGGATTTGGTTTGCAAGAATTTTATTGAGTATTTTAGCATCAATATTCATAAGCATAATTGGTCTGAAGTTCCCTTTATTGGTTGTGACCTTTTGTGGTTGAGGTATCAGAGTAATTGTGGCTTCGTAGAAAGAGTTAAGTAGTGTGCCTTCTGTTTCTATTTTATGGAATAGTTTGAGGAAAATTGGTATCAGTTTTCTTTGAAGGTCTGGTAGAATGCTGCACTAAATACATCTGGCCATGGGCTTTTTTTGGTTGGGAGGTTTTTAATGAATACTTCTATTTTCTTGTGCAATATGAACCTGTTTATATCATTTACCCACTCTTGATTTAACTTTGGTATGTGGCATCTGTCTAGAAAACCATCCATTTCATCTAGATTTTCCAGTTTTGTTGAGTATAGGCTTTTATAGTAAGAGCTGGTGATTTTTTTTTAATTTCTTCTGTTTCTGTTGTTATGTCTCCCTTTTAATTTCTGATTTTATTAATTTGGATACTGTCTCTTGACCCTTTAGTTAGTTTGGCTAGGGGGTTATCTATCTTGTTGATTCTCTCAAAGAACCAAGTTTTGGTTTTGCTGATTCTTTATACTATTTTCTTTGTTTCTATTTGGTTGATTTCAGCCCTGAGTTTGACTATCTCCTGCCTTCTACTATTCTTGGGTGAATTTGCTTCTTTTTGTTCTAGAGCTCTCAGGTGTGCTGTTAAGTTGTTAGTGTAAGATAACAACTCTTCAGTTTCTTTACCAGGGCACATAGTGCTATGAAATTTCCTCTTAGCATTGCTTTCATTGTGTTCCATAAGTTTGGGTATGATGTGTTAATATTTTCATTAAATTCTAGGAAGTCTTTAATTTCTTTCTTGATTTCTTTCCTGACCAAGCTATCAATGAGTAAAGAGTTCTTCAGTTTCCATGTATATATGGGCTTTCTATAGATTTTTGTGTTATTGAAGACAACCCTTAGGCCATGGTGATATGATAAGATGCATGGTATTATTTCAATCTTCTTGTATCTCTTGAGGGTTGTTTTGTGACCAATTACATGTTCAATTTTGGAGAAGGTAACATGAGGTGCTGAGAAGAAGGTGCATTCTTTTCTTTTAGGGTGAAATGTCCTGTTAAATACATTTGGCTCATAACCTCTCTTAGTTTCACTGTGTCTCTGTTTAGTTTCTGTTTCAATGACCTGTGAGAGTGGGGTGTTGAAATCTCCCACTATTTTTGTGGTGGTTCAATGTGTGTTTTGAGTTTTAGTAAAGTTTCTTTTAAGAATTTGGATGCTCTTAGATTGGGGACATCAGAATTAAGACTTTCTCTTGGGGAGTTTTCCTCTTGCTGAATTTGAAGTGTCTTTCTCCATCACACTTGATAACTTTTGGTTAAAAGTCTATTTTATTGGATATTAGGATGGCAACTCCTGCTTGTTTCCTTGAACCATTTGCTTGGAAGACCTTTTTCCATTCTTTTACTCTGAGTTAGTGTCTGTCTTTATTATTGAGGTGTGTTTCTTGTATGCAGCAAAATGCTGGCTCTTGTTTGCATATCCAGTCTGTTAGCTTATGTATTTTTGTAGGTGAGTAGAGAGATATTAAAGACAGATGACTGTCGGTTCCTGGTATGTTTGTTTTTGTAGGTGGTTTTATCTGCTGTGGCTCTCTTCTTTTGACTTGTTGTGAGATGCTTACTATCTTGTCCTTTCTTTGGTGCAGGTGCCTTCCTTGTGTTGGAGTTTTTCTTCCAGGATCCTCTGTAGGGCTGGGTTGGTAGATAGATACTTTTTGAATTTGGTTTTTTCCTGGAATCATTTGTTTTCTCCATCTACATTGATTGAGAGTTTTGCTGGGTATAGTAGCCTGGGCTGGCATTTGTGCTCTCTTAGAGTCTAAATGACCTCTGACCCGGCTCTTCTGGCTTTCATAGTCTCTGTTGAGAAGTCTGGTATAATTCTGATAGGTCTGCCTTTGTATGTTACTTGGCCTTTTTCCCTTGTAGCTTTTAATATTCTTTCTTTGCTCTGTACATTTAGTGTTTTGACAATTATGTGACAAGAATATTTTCTTTTCTGGTCCCATTTATTTGGCATTCTATAGGCTTCTTGCACCTTTATGGCCATCTCTTTCTTTAGGTTGGGGAAGTTTTCTTCTACAATTTTATTGAAGACATTTTCAGGTCCTTTGAGCTGAGAATCTTCATTCTCCTCTATTCCAATTATTCTTAGATTTGGTCTTTCCATTGTGTCCTTAATTCCCAGGATGCTTTGGGTTGGGAATTTTTTATGCTTTGAATTTTCTTTGACAGTTGTGTCAATCTCTTATACCATATCTTCTACACCTGAGATTCTCTTTTCCAACTCTTGTATTCTGTTGGTAATACTTACATCTGTAATTCTTGACCTCTTTCCTAGGTTTTCCATTTCCAGGTTTGCCTCCATTTGTGTTTTCTTTATTGTTTCTCCTTCCACTTTTAGGTCTTGGATCACTTTATTCAATTCTTTCACCTGGTTACCTCTGTTGTCCTGTATTTCTTTCAGTGAGTTATTGAAAGAAATAATTCCTTAAAGGACTTTATTATCTTCATTAGATAGGATTTTAGGTCAGCTTCCTGATTTTCAGGTGTGTTGTTATATCCAAGGCTTGCTGTGGTGGGAGAACTAGGTTCTGATAATGTCCACATATTTTGGCTTCTGTTGCTTATGGTTGTGCACTTGCCTTTTGCCATCTGGATATCCCTGGTGTTTTTTGGTCTAGATGTCTATATGGAGTCTACCTCTTTTGTCCCTGTGTTGCTTCAGGTCTCCAGGTAGGCCTGTGGCCCTGGCTATATCAGACCACCTATGGGGCCTTTCAACTGGGGGCCATTCACAGGGATAGAGGAGCTTCTAATCTATTACCCTGACTGCAGTAGATCTCTTGGGAGGCCCTCAGACTATTGGGTCTTCAATGCAACAGTCAAGCTGTTGTCCAACTGCCCTGAGTGCAGCCAATCCTCAACTGCTCAACTGCTCTGAGTTCAGCAGATCCTCTAGGATGGATTGGGATATGGAGCAGACCAACTAGGGGTCTGCCCCAGCAGGAAGAACCAGAGTAAATTACTTTCAATGAAAAATATTTCAACTTCTTTTTACCTATTGACCTCATAAGGAACTTCATGTTTCAGCCACTGCCAAAATTTGCAGGCAAATATATAAGTATATATTCACACACACACACACACACACACACACACACACACATATACCAGAACTAGAATACAATCAAACACAACTGGCCAAAAAATAAAGGTAATTTAATGATTTCTAGTGATATTTTTGCTATAATAGACTCTGACCCAATCATCATCAGAGAGGCCTTGTTTAGCAACTCCAGGAGCAGATAAAAAGACCCACAGCAAAACATTAGACAGAGCTCAGGAAACTGCACAGAAGAGGGGAGGAAGGGTTGTCAGAGCCAGAGTAGGCACACAGAATCAACTAAGCAGGGTTCATAGGGGCTCAGAGACACTTAAGTGACAATTAGAGAGCCTGTATGGGTCTGACCTAGGTTCTCTGCATATATGTTATGTTTGTATAGCTTGTTGTTCTTGTAGGATTCCTAACCGTGGAAGTGGGAGTTGTCTATGACTTCTTTGGCTTCTTTTGGGAACCTTTCTGTAACATTAGGTTGGCCTGTTCAACTTTGTTTTGACAGTTGTGCCTAGTCTTAATGAAACTTGTTATGACATGTTCAGTGGATATCTATGGGAAACCTCATATTTGAAGGGAAACAGAGAAGTAGATCTGAGGGAGAGGGGAGGTTTGGGAGGAAGGGAAGGAGGGAAAAGCCGTCAAGATGTATGTATAAAAGAAGAATAAGTTTACACACGCACACACACACATACATGTATATATATATATATATCACTCACCCACTTATTGAATGGGATGTTACAGCCATTGGCCATTAGTTTTTCAGGTTCTTTTTAGTTCTTTTTTTTTTGTTTTTGTTTTTTTGTTTTTTGAGACAGGGTTTCTCTGTATAGCCCTGGAACTCACTCTGTAGACCAGGCTGGCCTTGAACTCAGAAATCTGCCTGCCTCTGCCTTCTTTTTAGTTCTTTATACACTCAAAGTATTCCTCTTCTGCCAGATGTGTACATAGCAAAAATTTTTCTTTCATTCTCTAAGCTATCTCTTCCCTCATTAACAACTTTATTTTTATAGAGAAGCATTTTAATTTTGTCAGTCATTGGTTGTATTTCTCTGAGTATCAGAATATTTTGTGGAAAGTCCTTATATAGGCTTGTGTTCAAATCTTTCCCCTAACAACTTCTGAGTTTTGGCTCTTGCATTTTTGTTCCTTTTTTTTTCTTTTCTTAATCTTTTTTTATCTATTTATTTATTTTAAACTCCAGATTTTATTAGCCCCTTCCTGTATGCCTCAGACTGTTCCATATCCCACACCTCCTCCCCATCCCCTGTCTCCACGATGATGTCCCCACCCTCAGTCCCCACCCTACCAGACATCTAAACTCCCGGGGAACTCCAGTCTCTTAAGGGTTAGGCGTGTCTTCTCTGACTAAATCCAGACCCACAGTCCTCTGCTGTAAATATGTTGGGAGCCTCATTTCAGCTAGTGTATGCTGCCTGGTTGGTGTTCCAGTGTTTGAGAGATCTTGGAGGTCCAGGTTTATTGAGATTGCTGGTCCTCCTACATGGTGGCCCTCCTTCTCAGCTTCTTCCAGCTTTTCCCTAATTCAAACACAGGGGTCAGCAGCTTCTGTGCTTTGGTTGGTTACAAATATGTGCATCTGACTCTTTCAGATTCTTGTTGGGTCTTTCAGAGGGCAGGCATGATAAGTTGTTTTTATGAGCAGTCCATAGCCTCAGTATTAATCTCAGTAATAGTGTCTGGTCTTGGGGCCTCCCATTTAGCTGGATCCCACTTTGGGCCTGTTGCTTGGCCTTCTTTTCCTTGGGTTCCTCTCCATTCCCATCCCTATAGTTCTTTCAGACAGGAACAATTATGGGTCAGAGTTTTGACTGTGGGATGACAACCCATCTCTCTGACTTTCTGCTGCAGGTGGGATCTACAAGTTCCCTCTTCCTTCTGTAGGGCATCTCTTCTAAGATCCCTCCTTTTGATTCCTGAGAGTCTCTCACCTCCCAGGTCTCTGGTACATTCTGGAGGGTCCCCCCCCCAACCTTCTATTTTCCAAGGTTGCCTGTTGCTATTCTTTCTGCTGGCCCTCAGGGTTTCAGTCCTTTTACCCAGCCCAATACCACATCATGTTCCTCTCTTCCCCTCCCTGTCCATTTTCCCTCCCAGGTCCCTCCTTGCCTCCCATTTGTGATTGCTTTCTTCTCCCACCCAAGTGGGACTGAGGTGTACTCACTTGGGCCCATTGGCTTTTGCCCTTTCTGAGTTCTGTGGATTATACCTTGAGTATTCTGTACTTTTTTAAAGGTTAATATCCATTTATTAGTGAGTACATGCCATGCCTGTCCTTGGATATGAGTTACATCACTTAGGATGATATTTTCTCGTTCCATCCATTTACCTGCAAAACTCAGGATGTCCTCACTCCTAGTAGCTGAGTAGTATTCTATTTTATAAAGGAACCATATTTTCTGTATCTATTCTCAAATGGCAGAGAAACACCTAAAGAAATGTTCAGAGTCCTTAGTGATCAGAGACAAGCAAATCAAAACCACCCTCATATTTCACCTAACAGAAATAAAAATAGCTAAGATCAAAACCTTAGGTGACAGCATATGTTGACGAGGATGTGGAGAAAGAGCAATCCTCCATTGCTGGAGAGATTGCAAACTGGTGCAACGACTCTGGAAATCTATCTGGAGATTCCTCAGGAAATTGGAAATGGACCTACCTGAAGAGGCAGCAATACCACTCTTGGGAATATACCCAAAAGATGCCCCACCATGCCACAGGGGCATGTGTCCCACTGTGTTCGTAGCAGTCTTGTTTGCGATAGCTAGAAGCTAGAAACAACACAGATGTCTCACAAAAGAAGAATCTTTGTTCCATTTTGAATTAACTTTTGCACAGAGCATGAAACAGGCATGTAATTTCCTTCTTCTGCATATGGTTATCCATTCTTCACAGCATTATTTGTTGAAGAGTCCATCTTTTCTCTAATTTTCATTTTTGGCTATTTTGTCAAGCCTCAGGTGGCAATGGCTTCAAGAATTAATACATGGATGTTCTGCTCTGTTCTGTTTCAATGATACCTGTATCTGTGTGACATCACTAACACCATGTTTCTGTTGTGTAACTTTACTTCAGGAATTGAAACAACTCCCCCTTTATTTTTTTGTTTGTTCATTTTTTTTCTCTTTCTCAAGATTATTTTGACTATCTCATGGCCATCCTGTATTCTGTTCCATTGATATATGTATTTCTTTTCATAATAGAACCATGTTTTTTTTAGTTACTAAGGCTCTGTGGTACAAGTTGAAATCATGCAATCATATTTACATTTTGCTCAGGATTATTTTGGCTATTTAGGATCTTCTGTGTTTCCATGTAAATTTAGACCTATTTGATTTTTAAGTCTAGGAATATGAATTTTAATGGAGATGCCATTGAATCTATAATTTTTTCACAATATTAATTCTGCTGCTGCTGCTGCATGATATTGGGAACTGGGAGCATTTTGTTTTGTTTTGTTTTTAGTACTTGGTTCTTTAGTGACTGAGAAGTTTCACTTTAAATTCCTTCACTTACTTAGGTGGATTTATTCCAATGTAGTTTTGATGCAATTGCGATAGAATTGTTTGCCTGACTTCTTTCTCAAAATATTTATCTTTATTATGTAGGAAGTCTACTCTTTTCTCTTTGTTAGCTTTGTATCCACATACTCCCATGAAAGTGTTCATCAGTTCTTAGACTTTTCTAGTGGAGTATTTGGCATCTCATATATAGAATGGTGCCATCAGCAAACAAGTGTATTTTGACGCTTCCTTTCCCCTTTGCATCACTTTTATATCTATCTTTTGTCTTTTTTTTCTTTATTTTTTTCAAGACAGGGTTTCTCTGTGTAGCCCTGGCTGTCCTGGAACTCACTTTGTAGACCAGGCTGGCCTCGAAGTCAGAAATCCACCTGCCTCTGCCTCCTAAATGCTGGGATTAAAGATGTGTGCCACCACCACCCGGCTCTCTTGTCTTCTTGTTCCAGTTGAAACATAAACCTCTGAATTGATTAAAAGTGGGAAAAAAGTACTCACTGATAAGGGGATATTAGCCCAGAAACTTGGAATATCCAAGACACACTATGGAAAACAGAAGAAAATCAAGAAGGATGACCATTTGTGGATACTTCATTCCTCCTTAGAATAAGGAACATAACTCTCATGAAAGGTTATAGGT
>NC_034595.1:41733275-41760918 GCF_900095145.1 Mus pahari | reverse complement strand
TAGCACAAGGCAAGGCCTGGGCCAAGTAGTGGGAGTGGGTGGGTTGGGGAACAGAGGTGGGGGGAGGGGTATGGGAAACTTTCGGGATAGCATTTGAAATGTAAATAAAGAAAATAATAATAAAAAAAAGTGGGAAAAAAAAGAATATCTTTGCATTATTCTGATTTTATTGAGAAAGTCTTAAGCTTGTAATTCCTTCTTCTATGCCCTTGATTCATAAGTTTGATCACTTCATGCTGTGCCAAAGATATTCTATATTTGGCTCATACATTATTTTGTCTATGTTAGCACCTGAATGTTTTGAACCAACTATCTGTGTTCAAGACTTGATTGTTTGATTGATTGATTGATATTGTGTAGTATTTTATCTATTTTAACATATATTATATGTTCTGTAGCTCAGCTAGTTCAACAATGGCTGTCTACCAAAGGAAAGTCCAAGAATCCAGTAGTTGTTCAGTCCACAAGGCTGGATCTCAGGCAGTCTTCAGTATACATCAGAATCCCGAAGATGTATGTTCGAATGTCAGTGAAGCAGTGGACTTGCCAACCAGAGCGAGGGAAACAGGAAAAGAACAAAGAGCTTTGGTCTCTCAGATCCTTTATACAAGGTGCCACCAGACACTTTGGCCAAGATTAAAAGTGAATTTTCCCAAATCAAAAGATCCAGTTCTTCCTACTGCAATTTATTTAATTAACAAAAATACTGCATTGGTGTACCCAGCCATTTGGGTTTTAGTTAATTGCACATGTAGTCAAGCTGAAAACAAGAAGAGTGAACAAAATTTCTCAAGTTTCAATTTTAATATTTAGATTTTATAAATATTTAGTATTTCTCTTTATTGAATATCTCTCTTATATCCTGAATTCACTTTTTTATTTGTGTTATTTCAACTGATTTAAGAGTTTGTTTGTAACTTCTTTGACTTCATTAAACATATTTTAAATCTTTTATTTATTTATTTATTTTAAACTCCAGATTTTATTCTGACCCCTCCCTCCAGTTTACCCTCCAACTATTCCATATCCCATACATCCTTCCCATTCCATCTCCACGAGGTTGTCCCCACCCCACACCCCACACGCCACACCCCACACCCAACCAGACCTCTAAACTACCTGGGGCTTCCAGTCCCTTGAGGGTTAGGTGCATCTTCTCTGATTGAACACAGACCCAGCAAACCTCTGCAGTATATGTATTGGGAGCCTCACATCAGCCTTAACTGTTGTTTAGGATTTTATATAGTTCACCAATATTGGAATCTATCTATGGAACTGATAATTTTGGAAGAAATAGCCTTGGCTTTTCATGTTTCATGTATTTCTGCACTAAGACTTTGTAAATAAAAGCTTAAAATACTGGTTAAAAAACTTTTTATTTATTGAGATTATACTATAAATAAAGCATTTCTCCCTCCCATTTCTCCCTCCCATTTCTCCCTCCAAACTTACCCATATACTCTATATATGTCTCCTTGGTCTCTTCCAGATTCATGGCCTTTGTTTTAAATGATTATTGTTTTACACACAGACACACAGACACACACACACTTAAATACTTATCAGTCTGCACACTGTTACTTCTATGTACATTTTCAGGGTTGACCATTTGATAAATTAAGGATCCCTAGAATGGCATAAATTGGGCTGAAAAAGACTAGGGATTGGTATTAGAGTAATAGAGAAGAATTTAACTTGGGCAAAATAAATAGAAATTTGTAAGTGAATTAGTCTTAATATAAATATAAACTGTGAATTAAACCAGTGGGTGGATTTCTTTACCTTATAGCATTTTCCAATATTCACACAGAAAAAAAAACCAACAGTAGTTTTTAAAACATTACCTCAGTGGATGAGCAATTAAATGATCTACCTTTGCTTTCTCTACTAATCTGGCATCCTTCCAGGCCCATCCCACAGTAGTTGCATATTATTAGTGATCTGGATCTTTGGACTTTATGTGTGTTTCCATGATCACTCTCTGGAACCCGTCCTCAAGGGAAAGGGTAAACTTAGTAGATTAACACAGCACACATTATAATTCATCATATTCTTTAACAATGTATTTCTAATTATTCTATCCCATTTGCCACTTAACCTTGTTTATTTATTTATTTATTTATTGGTTTTTGAGACAGTGTTTCTCTATGTAGCTCAGAATATCCTGAAACTCACTCTGTAGACCAAACTCAGAAATCTGCCTGCCTCTGTCTCCCAAGTGCTGGGATTAAAGGCGTGCACCACCACTGCCTGGCTTCTTGTGTATCTTTAACCACAAAAAATTTGCTTTTTGCTTTTTTTGTTTGTTTGTTTGTTTGTTTGTCCAAACTACAGGCAACGTTCACTAACAAAGAGACAGGAAAAAAAAAAAAACAAAGAACAAATTGATCGTGTGAGTCTGTCTCTCTAATAACTTGCTGTTATAAAATAACCAGCTTCTATTTGATATATTAGGTGTTACAGAATCGGGAGTATGAATGAAAGTTCATACATGGATGGAGAGAAAATCTTCTAGATCTAGAATGGTATTAAGAAGTCTATAAGAAGAATGCTAATAATTAAAATCAGCAAAGCAGAAGACCTATTTAAAAAAAAAAAACCAATGCAAGCTCAAGTTTCAGCTTCATGAACTTTATCTGTCTCTTCAGGGACCAGCTGCAGTATGATTAATTACTCGGGTATTACACCATAAGCACTCTCTGCACCCCTCTGTCTCTCCCCTTTTACCTTCTCTGCCCTTTGTAACGGTTTTTATCAGTATACTTTTAAGTTGCATTGCATGTGGTGAAATGTTTGGTGGCCTCACTCCATAAAACTACAATCTTATTGACTACTGATTTTCTTGTTCCTGTGGCAGAACAGAAAAGTAAAGATCATGTATGATTTGAAGTTAAATATACTCATGACCAACTCATAACTGAGTTGCTTTACTGGATATACAACGTTCAATAACCTCAACCACACAATGAAGTTCATAAGATCTTTCAAGATTGAAGGGAAAATTAAGTACACGTTTTCCATATAATTTCTGATATATGTTGTCATTCTGAAAATGGAAGCTATTAGTGCCTTTTGAGGTATATATAGTACAGGGCTCAGGGAAAAACAAGAAGGAGGGCATTGTTTCCAACACCAATCACTTGGTTTGTCAGTGCAAATTGCTAGTGTTTCATGACACTGGGCTAGTAGAAACAGCAAGGTACTTGACAAGAATATGGACATAGATATAAGTATCATTATCAGTCATAAATCCAAGACAATATTGACATATATTAGAAGAGAATAGTAGTAGAAACTAGAAAATAAAATCTATTGTTGGTTGGCAGTGAAAAAATGTGAAAGAATAACCACAGAACTCCAGATTCTATCTCTGAATTTATCAAAATGTGGTTATGTATGCTCTAACCAGTTAGACCAAAGAGCTAGTCAATTAGAGTGGCCAAAGGATAGAGTGACATTGGATATTTGGGGAAACTGGGCAGGTGAAAAAGAAGATAGGGCCTCTATGCTGAAAAACTTGTATCCAGAATCAGGTACTGAAAAGTCCAAAAGTTCCTGGAATGTAGTCATGTTGTGGGGGAGTTCTGTTAACCCCACTTTGGGGATTAACCCTTTACAGTGTCTTTGATTAGCACTGAGTTCCCAGGTGAGGCCAGAGATCTGATCTCTGCGAAATCATTCAGGGTCACAATATTAAAATAAAAACCAATGGTTTCAGTAATTTCCTGAGACTTTGCTTTGCAATGGTAGCAGATACTAATGAAGTATGAACATCTGTGATGGCACACTACAAAAAGAAACAAGGAGACTTGGCATGGCCTCTTGGCAATTTTTTGCAGCTTTTTCTTACGTGTGCATCGTGGTGATGGTAACCCACACAAGCAGGAAGAAACTTTTAGAAGAAAAATGATGCCCATCAGCTGGAAGATGAAGGAGTGACAGGACATTTCAGAAATGAGGGAACAAAACAAGTGAGGCAAGAAGAAATTGTAATCCTCATGAATTTTAAACAGCAATCGGCATGACAATATTTTAATATCTTTGAAGCATAATACTTAATTTAAGGTCATGAAATAAAATTAACTAGCTCCCCCAAACTGAACCTGAATGTATAATCAACTGCTCATTCACTCTGGGACTAGAAGAGGGGAGTGAAAACATTGAGACATGATTAACCCAAATGAAATTGGGGGGAAAGAAGACACAGGCTCATTTTAATTGGACTTAGGGTTTAACTACTCTGTAGTGACTTCTATTCTGCTGCTCATCTCACAGATACTGTAGTGAAAATTCCACAGCTCTGCTGAAGTTTCTGTAGCTATAAGTAAATATTAGAAGTCATTTTGGTGCTTTTAAATCACACTGTGCTTGAAAGAGGTGTGTGTGTGTGTGTGTGTGTGTGTGTGTGTGTGTGAGAGAGAGAGAGAGAGAGAGAGAGAGAGAGAGAGAGAGAGAGAGAGAGACCTAATAGCATATTTGAACTCAGATTCAACATAAGTTGGAAAATCCTTTTCATTTCCGGCTTTTGGGATATGTCAAGTTTGTGCAGCAGGTACTAGAAGTACCACAGAAATATCTCATTTGCATGCAGATTTTTCATCTTCTGCCTGGTTTCTTTCCCTCTCCTGAAACCTGCTTAGTGTGCTAAGTACAGGAGCATCAATGGTACATGCTAGCAGGGAAGGTGGGAGGGGGAAACGTCAGTGACTACAGAGGAACAGAAACCATATTTTCAAGCTATTACTCCCCTGCCTGTATTCTGATGAAAGGTGAATTCGCTTCCAGGAGCAGCCCCAGCCAATGAGATGCATTGTTTCCACAATTCCTATTGATCCAGGGTTCTACTGAAATAAGGGTCATAGCTTTTTGTGAAATAGTGAATGTAGTTTACATAAAGAAATTTCAAATCTCTGGAAAGGAAACAACTGCTTCTGTCTTGAGGTGTAAAAGATTGCCCTTCCTGAAATCATTTACTCAGGAAAATATTGCTCTAGCTTAAAAATCACATACAATTTGTAACTGCCCACTGGCACTGAAAACCTCTGTTTTATGTTAGTATACGGTTTCCCCTTTAAAGCTGATGAGGAATAAGTTTCTGGGGAGTTCTTCTCCTTGCTTCCTAAAGGTCCTACATGAAAAAGAAGTCTAGTGATGCCCCTCTGTGGCAAACTCAGGCATCACATATCATACAAGCCAGGATGCTGGCCCATTCAAGGTCACCTGTTTTCTCCATTGATAAAGTATGTGTTTTAAAATTGAACCTCCAGAATTGAAGCAATCTGCAATAGGCTTAGCAATGCAGATAATTAATAAAGACATAATATGCTGAAATAAATCCAACAACTGTACAAGATTTTACTTAGTCAACAAACGCTGAAGACAGCAGAATTTTTAAATCATCTGCTTTTAATGTAAAGAATGGCTCTCATTACAGGAATCCAAGCTCTTGAGCATGAACAATAAATAAATAAATAAGATGATCCATATGAGAATTAATAGTGCTTTAAGTTTTTAAATTTTATTTAAGGTTCAATCCCCAGATCCTTGGAACTAATTAAGTAAAGAAAAAGGAAATGTGGAAGAAGCAAGTAGCCTTTGGAAGTGTCTATGGTGTAGCCTTGTGAAGTTGGCTCTATTAGGAATACATATGAACGATAACCTCAGACAGCCCGTTATTTAGGAGGGAAAGTATTAGTGTTTTGGCCATTATTTCTGCTCATATTTTCCTTATAAATAGTTTTCCATAAGGACAGAGAAGGGAGGGGGGAGGAGGAAAGGGTGCCAAAGAATGACTGATCCGAAGAGGAAAGGAACAAAACTGAAATGAAAACCCCAATTTCTGTAGTTTCCGAGTATGAAGCCACCTCTGCTGAAAGGAGACACATGGCAGAGTTAACTGTTATTTAATCCACACCCAAATTCAAGGTCATGAAATATAACATTCAGCAGACAGTCCCACAGGCAACTGAAGCTCTGAAAATTTAATTACCAGAAAGCATAAGCGATGAGAAATTCTGGATGAAAATTGACCATCACAGAGAGGGCACGCCCTGTCTTTTGGTTCTGTTACCTGTTTCGGCTAACATCTAAAGTTTTGCTTTTCTTCCCTCCCCATTGGAAGGGGATCTAGACACTGGTGACTCACTAGAGGTCTTGGCTACACTCAGAGTCACCCAACTAGTGCATAGTGGTGATCTAGTCTGACTAAAGGAAACTTCTTTATCCTGGCCTCTTCTCAGGCCCGAATCCTTGCATGCCAATCCTCTCTCCGTGTTCTAGACACCATTTTGTTGTGTAACAGTATTTCCTGGATATGAAGCTATCTTAGAAATAGTTCCCTGAAACCTCAATACAGTCATGGCTTTGAATTGTGCCAAATTGAACGTTTCTTCTCACAACTTCAGAGACAGAAGATTCTGTAAAAGACTTGCTCTCTAAGTTTGTTTGTAGTATAGCAGTAGTCTAATTCATGACTATACTCTAAAATGGAGTAAGGAGATTAATTTAGTGGAATACTCTTCTGATAATACTTAAGTTTCTATGAACTAGTCCCAACTGTCTAAAGAGAAAGACTTAAGCCTCCTCCCACCTCCATAAGATGTTCCATTCTTAGATAAGCATAGTGTGGTAGCATCAGAGGCACCTGGAATTCTGAAGCATCATAGGAGGCAGAACTTGACTGCTGAAGAAGATAGCTTAATGCCATCAATAGAGCAGGAAGTGGCTTCATTATCAAACCCAGTACAGTAACAAGTTGTCTTCAAGTCAATTCCTCCAGAACTCAAAGAAATTCTAAGTTGCCTATGATATTTTTCTTTTTTTTTTTCTTATTTCTTTCTATTTTATTTCCCTTCTCCCCACCCCACCCTGTCTCCACATGGATGCTCCCACCCCACCTGACCTCTAAACTCCCTGGAACCTTCAGTCTCTTGAGGGCTAGGTGCATCATCTATGAATGAACAAAGACCCGGCAGTTCTCTACTGTATGTGTGTTGGGGGCCTCATGTCAGCTGGTGTATGCTGTCTGATTGGTGGTCCAGTGTTTGAGAGATCTCAGGGGTCCAGATTAATTGAGACTGCTGGTCTTCCTACAGGGTCACCCTTCTCCTCAACTTCTTTCATCCTTCCCTAATTCAACAACAAGGGTCAGCTGCTTCTGTCCATTGGTTGGGTACAAATATCTACATCTGACTCTTTCAGCTGCTTGTTGGGTCTTCCAGAGTGTGGTCATGCTAGGTCACTTTTTGTGACTGTTCCATAGCCTCAGTAATAGTGTCAGGTCTTGGGACCTCCCCTTGAGCTGGATCCCACTTTGGGCCTGTCACTGGACCTTCTTTTCCTCAGGCTCCTCTTATTTTTAAAGACATGATCTTCATAGTGAAGCCTAGACATTTCAGCACTAACATTACAATCTATGGTCTGACTCTTGACCCACTGACCCTGCCATCTAAATTTGAAAAGGTTTTCTAGGAGTTTTCGATGGATACTTAAGTATGAGCATCCCTCTTCTGCTATTTGCAATGAAAGTCCCTGAACAGGATATCTTCTAATCACAACTTCCTTTATCCGAAGACTTCCATTTTCGGGACTCTCTTTTTAAGGCTAGTACAATGATGGGGTTCACATGGATTCACAGCCTCAAAATTAAAAAGTACCAAGATGAAAATGCCTGCTACTTAGAGATAAAGGGAAACTAACATTTGTTTCCTTTCAATAGCCTTCACATAAATCAAGTGTTGAAAACTAAAGTGTTGAGTAAGGCAATGTAGTATGTTTTGGTTTTGTTTTACAGTGTTGAAGATTGAACCGAGACCAATAAGCTACACTCTGAGATACACTCAATCCCTGTATTAATGTATTCCACTTAGTCTCCTTACTTTTTAATAAAGAAGTTATTTCAATATTTAATCTAATGTTTTGAGGATTTCATACGTTAGTATTTACACAATTTCCACTTTCTCCCTTGCCCCTATTTCTTCTTATTTCTTCTTACTTCTTCATTATCTCTTTTTTATTATTACTGGTGTGTATATGCATGTATGGGGTGTGTGTGTGTGTGTGTGTGTGTGTGTGTGTGTGTGTGTGTGTGTGTTTTATTCTTTTATTCCTTGTGTGTATGCTTGTGGGTGTGATGTGTGTGTGTGTGTATGTGTATTGACTCTATTTGGTGCTGCCAGCATCATACATCTATGTAATTAGCACTGAGCGCTTGGATTGAATAATCTATCAGACACTCTATCTACTGTCCCTGGGATAAACAAACTTCCCTTCTCTCAGCAACATTAATTTTCTTCAACTGTTCATCTAGGGGTGGAAATTTTGTGAGATTTCTTCTGACCACACTGGAAGTTGACTAGTGTTGTCATTCCTCAGGTCTTGTTTGGGTATCTCTAGTGTTGAGAATCCATGGGTACATGTTCTCCGTAGTGTCCAGAAGATGCTATATAAAGAAGATGCCCTAGTACTCTGACTCTTAGAATCTTGCCACCCTCTATTCTGTGATTTTCTCTAAGCTTTAGGTATAAATGTTGGAGTAGCTGTAACAAGTAGGTTTGGGTATCACAGAGTCATTCATTCTGTTTTGACCAGTTGTAGATTTCTGTAATGCCTAATATCTACTACAAATGTTATGAGAACTAGTCATCAGGGAGGCGGATTTCAGGTCTCTTCCAACTTGATTCCTGCAAGTATTCTGTAAAAAGTGTCTTAGTTATCTTCAACAATAGGCCTTTGTTTCAAGTTACAAGAAGGAAACAAGAAGGTAATGGCAATAGCCTATGTTGTTTGAGGAATCTCTTGGATTGACTTCCCAGTAACTTGAAGGGAGTTTCTCATATCTATTGAGCATTGGTGATTTTGATAGACAGCCTATGTATTTGGAGGGGCGCATTATCATCCTGTGTATCAGAAGTCCACTTAAACTAATATTCAATGTAAATTTTTAAAAGAAACAAAATAGGTAATTTGGTTAATATTCTAAATTTCAAAATCTAAATATGTTTTATCATGTAAATCTTCTTTCAATGTTAAAAAAAAAAAAAGCAGTCTACCCAAAATTTCATCTTACTTGCTTTTGCTGTCTTGGATTTTCTTCTAAATCACCTCCACAATTCAGACTAGAAGAGATATCACCGCCTATACTGCCAAGCCATCCTTTAAAATGTTGCATTTATATCTTTGCTAGTGATACTGTAGGATCATTCAGCACCCTTATTGAGAAAAATTATCTTGTGGTGACAGCATCCTCTGAGGAAAGTTATCATTTTTAAAAGATTTTTGCTGAAAAAAATCTATCTGTTCATTTAACCACTCTCCCTTACTCCTTTGGCGTATACCACACTACCGTGCTTGTTTATCAATAAAAACACTTGATTCTAGTTCATTCACAGAGTCACCCCACAGTTTGTTTAAAGAAGCTATCAAACAGTGGCCAGTCCCAAACACTATGCCTCTAAGTGACCTTCTATACAGTTAGGATGATCACTGTGGAGCAATGGGGCTTCACTTAGAGTTTATACTTTCACAATCAATTACACATTGTAAAATTGTTCTTGCTCCTTCAATACCCAGGAAGATGAGCTCAACTGTCATTTATAAAGAAGAAAAATTATGATGGTGTTGAAACAAACAAAAATCCTTTATAACCACTGTTATGAAGTATGTGCCATTTTACCTACAGTCTGCCCTTCTTCATTCCCTAACATTACCTCTATGTCTCCTTTCTAATTGTTACGTTATATCCATAAACACACACACACCCCTATTTACACACAGACATGTATGCAAGTCTGTACGTAAGCTAGTATCCACATATGAGCAAGAACATGTATCTCTAATATAATTTTCATTCTTTGTTTAGGTCACCTGGCTTAGTATTGTACTTTTCATATATATCACATGACATTTTGTCATTGATTTGTTTTCTCTTCTCAAGGCCAGACACACTCAATCAAGAGGCCTGAATCCTCTTCATGAAGTAGATTTTGAAGTCTCTACTTCAAGTCTCTTGACTGTGTTGTAGTTTATCTGTCTCTCAGTGCACACACACTGCTAAATATACCATTATTTATAAAACTTGGGTCTGTGTCCATCATCATTCTAGATTTTATTTATTTCAATTGACATATCCCCTGAGCCCAAATTTGCTCTGAGGACATCTACATCACAACATTTGTCTCTAAAGATAAGACTGTCATTTAGTAGCTCTAAGCATTTTCTCACATTCTTCTTTGAAGCTTAGCTGCTGCTGTAAGCACTGTCGAATTTCTGTGTTTTGACCCAAGTACAGAACATTACATTTCTCCCTGTTAAATTACATTATGTTATTTCATCTCAGACTGTTCCAGCCTGTCAAGATCCTTTGGTGTCCTAAGTCTGCCATCCAGCAGTCTCTATCCTTCCCAGCTTTGACAACTGTAAAGCTTATTAGATTTTCTCCCATACTTTTATACAAGTTGCTGATTCTAAAATAAAGGTGGATAATTCTCTTGAGAAGTCTGTGTCTACCTGAGGGCATGTTCTGTTGTACTTTGCTTCAATATCTCTCTCTAACTCCCTTAATTTCTATGGTTAAACCTACACTAAAGTGAACTCCAACTTTTCTTCCTAAAACATTAAAAAGGAATAATGGCAGACCATGAGGTCATCAGTAACAATCTTTCTCCGGGTGGGTGAATATCTATTAATTAGATCCTTGACTATAAGGACATTTGGTTCATACCTATGTTTCTTACTTCAAAGAGTACAAAATATATATGCTAACTGAATTATTGAAGTTCAAACACTGGATGTTAAATCATTTATTTAGAATCTAATTATCAATAACAATGAGAAGACTCACTTAATATACTTAGCTACAATATAATAGTTTTAGTTATCAGTACTTTTATTCTATGCTTAAATAACGCTGTACAATTTCTTACACAAAGGCAAATTCTTGGGAATGTAGTAAAAAATCATATTGCCACTAAAATTTCCTCATAATAAGAGAAATAAACCTCGAGGATAAAAATCAACCCCCTTGTACAAGAATCTGTATTTTCTCTTTATAACCAAAATACTTCTAAAATCAATGAACTTCTGTGAAAATCTACCCATGGCATGAATATCTATGTTCAATGAAGAACACATTCTAACAATTAACCTACTAGGATAAGGGTCTATGTTCTGCAAGAAACAAACCTACCCCATGAGAATCTGCTCACATGTAGAGATATAAATATAGTTACTCAAGAATCAACAGACTGAGACAGTCACCACAGAAAATGAATTCTATGACTAAAAGATATATTGCATGAAAGTCTGAAAGTCTCAAATAATAAAAGTATTAACAATAATACTTAGATGATGATAGGGAAGTTTTGGGTGTTGTATTGCAGTTTCTCTCTCTCTCTCTCTCTCTCTCTCTCTCTCTCTCTCTCTCTCTCTCTCTCTTTCTCTCTCTCTCTTCCCCTGTGTGCATTGACAGAAATAAAAGTGCTCAGTACCCCTCCTCTTAATGGAAACATAAATTTATGGTCCAACACAATAGCTGGTTGCTGGCATGTTGACTATATCAGGATAAAGTACATGGAACACCCCACTATATCCCCCAAATCTATAAAATTTAGAAAATTTTTATTTGAAGGATTTCTCCAAAGGCTATTTCTCTTTCAAGGTCCCTCTTCCTGTTGTGTATAGCAGCTATCTCTCTTAATCATTTACTCTAAGTATCTTGCATAATAAAGCTCCTCTCTTGGTTCTTGATGGGAAGCCTTTCTTTCCTTTAAAGACCTTGTCATGTTGTCTTTGACATGATGGGTTTCCACTATTAATTATTCTCCTGCATGAAGGCTTGATGGAGAAGTGTGGCCATGAAGTTTTCCCTCTATTCTAATCAAGGTCGTTCTGAAGTTAATAGGTCTCTGCTTCTTTCTCTAGGAACTAATCAAACCTGTGTCGTGTAACAGCAGAGAGACTGGCTCTGGTTAGATCTTACAAGCCCAGAAGGGATGGGTATCTGAGAATAAGCAAGTCAGACAATTAGAATCTCATTTCTGTCCAAGGTGCCAGTCTCAAGAATATGTAAATGAAAATACTCTCCGGTTTTCAAATAACACCTGGTGCTTTTTAAAAACACCTGGTAGCCAGCCACCGGGGCATGATACATAGTTTTCTTGCTAGATTTATCTTTTAAAACGTTTTTATTTAAAGTTAATAGTTTAAGCCCTGAGAGTAATGAAATTTGTAAAACATTAAAGTGTGTATTTAAATGTGGAGAATTTAATCATTCGTTGAATTAATAAGTGGTGTTGACTAGTATCAAGTTAGAAATGAATGAAAAATTTAGTGAAAGACTTTTTTTCAAAAGATTTATGAAAAAAACAAACATATTTAGGGCTTAGAAAACCTAAGATTATAGACTTTACAGATTTGATAAGTTCAGTATCAATTAAAACTTACATCTACAAGTATTCATTTGCTCTCCAAAAGAATATACCAAACATTTGAAAAACTAAATGTAGAACAAAAACAGTAACATGTAACAAATCACTGCAATCCTGAGAGAAAGAAATTTGTATTTTCTCAACTTTTTTCTTGGGGGGGGGGGGGGAGAGATGAATTGATATGTGCCCTCTCATTGACAACCAGAGATGTTGGAGACCAAGAGCTGGATCTCTCAGTTACTTTGTGTTTCTTTCAGAATCTATCTTTTAGGACCAGGGAGGTGCATTATCAAGAGTTTCAACATGAAGGTATCTACTTGGCAGGAGTCTTTAAGAAACATGACAGGTGCTCACCATTATAATGGAACCTTGTGTGGTGATGTGGACCCCTAAAATTATGTTTCCATAAATTACAACTTTTTGGCTATTCTGAATTTTTCTAGATTACTACATATGACACAGAACTCCCTGCCATGAAGAAGTCATACTATAGAGATAGTATTTCATGTAAAACACTCTACAAAGAAACCTATAAATCCATATAAAATATTTTGGTAAAATTTATGCTTATTAAAGTAGGTTTAGATAAATCTGATTACCGCTACCAATGTGAAACTTCATCTAGATGCCTGGATGTGGCTCATCCAGAATCACTTCAACACTGAGGAAATGGTAACATACATTAGAGCTCATATACATTGTTTGCTTCAATTCAAACTTCTGTGCATAGGACAGTTCACTAACCCATAAAGCACTTCTTTCAGGTTTCATGTGATAAAATCACTTGATGGAAATACTAGTGGGATGACATTACCACATAGATCTCTTATCTAATTGCAACACTAAAACTGATTTCTTTTTTTTTTTTCAATTTTTTCTTAGATATTTTCTTTATTTATATTTCAAATGCTATCCCAAAAGTCCCCTATACCCTCCCCCGCCCTGCTCCCCTACCCGCCCACTCCCACTTTCTGGCCCTGGTGTTCCCCTGTACTGGGGCATATAAAGTTTGCTAGACCAAGGGGCCTCTCTTCCCAACGAAGGCTGACTAGACCATCTTCTGCTAGAGACATGAGCTCTTGCGGTACTGGTTAGTTCATATTGTTGTTCCCCCATTGGCTTGCAGACCCCTTCAGTTCCTTGGGTACTTTCTCTAGCTCCTCCATTGGGGGCCCTGTGTTCCATCCTATAGATGACTGTGGGCATCCACTTCTGTATTTGCCGGGTACTGTCATAGCCTCACATGAGAGCTATATCAGTGTCCTTTCATCAAAATCTTGCTGGCATGTATAATAGTGTCTGCATTTGGTGGCTGATTATGGGATAAATCCTGGTGGGGTAGTCTCTGGATGGTCCATCCTTTCATCTTAGCTCCAAAGTTTGTCTTAAAACTGATTTCTTAAAATTAAATACTATGTCAACAACTGGAGGAAGTTTGCGTGATTATACATCCTACTCTATATTTTCATACAAAATTAAGTTTGAGAACTGAAGATAGATCTGCATTGATGTATAAATTGACTATGGCGCTATTCGTTTTTACTGTGATGTTATTTTCTTTGACTATAACTATTGTTTTCATGGAAAGCTATTCTCAAAATAACAACATGGAATGATAAATTCTGCCATCTAAACATAGAGAATCAACATGAAGGTTTTACTGACTCAGTGAAGGTGACTTAGAAGCAAGGAGATTAAATTCTAAACTGCCTTCTTTGAATAACTGCCTAATAGTTAATAGACCTTGTGACATCTGCCAAATCCTTCATTCCTCTGAAATTTTTCCAACCCCAAACTCTATGGTAAAGGACCACATGTTAAAATTTTCCCATCAGTTGGAGATCATATAATTATAGAAGACAATAAAAGCACTTTGATGCTACAGCAACAGTAAAACCGTAAGCTTTTCCCCAAACTTAACAATTTCTCCATTGGTATTGTATAAACACACCTGCCTGGTTCCACAATTGCAGTTTGAATAACATTAATGTAGTTTTTTTTTTTTTTACTTAGACCACTATGTAAATTAGAAGATGATTCTACAAATGGATTAGCATCTTGTTTACTTGATAATGTTAATACAATCAGATTATAACTTACAACTACATAGTAACTAAACAACCAAGACAAATATTTCTAAGAAAAGGTAATGAATAAGAGAACAGTTCATCCATGATGCTTTCCACAGAAGTGTCATGGATAATCGGGTAATGATAATTGACAATAGAGGATCAATGTGGAGGATACATTTCAAGGAAAACAAATCTTTTCTTTTTTATATATTCTTTTTATTATTTTAATTAATTATTTCATTTATTTACATTCCAAATGTCCCCAACTCCTGGCTCCTCCTCACAGAGTTCTTCACTCCCCTCCCCTTCCCCTTTGTCTCTGAAGGAGTTCTCTCCATCTCTCCAGGTTATCTCCTTTTCTGTGTATTCTTTGGAGAGGGAACTTGTAGAATTCATCTCCAGTGGAAAGACAGGGCATCAAGTGGAGGGATGGGGTTACCATTGCACAATCAAAAAATCTGTCCCAGAATTGTTCCTGCCTAAATGAACTGCAGGGACAAAAATGGAGAAGAGACTGAGGGAAAGGAGGTCCAGAGACAGGCCCAAATTGGGATCCAGCTCAAGAGGAGGCTCAAAGGCCTGACACTATTACTGATGCTATTGTGTGCTTACAGACAGAAGCCTAGCATGGCTGCCCTTCAAGAGGCCCAACAAGCAGCTGACTGAGACAGAAGCAGATACTTACATCCAACCAATGGTCTGAAGAAGGAGGCCCCTGTAGTTGAATTAGGGAAAGGCTGGAGGAAGTTGAGGAGGGCGACCCTATAACAAGACCAGCAGTCTCAACAAACCTGGATCCCTAAGATCTCTGACACTGAGTCACCAACCAGGCAACATACACTAGCTGGTCAGAGGCCCCCCTGTCTAGCCTGGCCTCAGTGAGAAAAGATGCACCTAACCCTTGAGAGACTTGAGGCCCCAGGGAATGGGGAGGCCTGGTGGGGTGTGGGAGGTGTGGAGGCATGTGGATGTCCTCTTGGGGACTGGTGGATATCCTTTTAGGGACTGGGGATGGGGAATGGAATGGGCAGCTGTCAGGAGGCAGAACAGAAGGGGAATGACAACTGGACTGTAAAGAAAGATTAAGGATAATTAAAAATAATAATAGAATAAAACAAGAATAAACCCCACAAAATAGTATCTTTCCCAGTCAGTTAAATTTTAAAAGAAAATTTACCCATGTAAGAAAATAGCAGGCAATGTCACACTAAGTATAAATCTGCAAAAGTTGGTATATGGTGTGTTTTTTCTAGAATACACATCCTCAACAGTACTGTCCATTTTGTGAAACATAACTGTTTTCTGGCTACTAGCCAAAAAGTCATTGTAATTTGTGGAATCATAGTTTTAGGGGTACACATCACCACACAAGGTTCCATTATAATGATGAGCACCTGTCGTGTTTCTTAAAGACTCCTGCCAAGTAGATACCTTCATGTTGACACTCTTGATAATGCACCTCCCTGGGCCTAAAAGATAGATTCTGAAAGAAACACAAAGTGACTGAGAGATCCAGCTCTTGGTCTCCAACATCTCTGGTTGTCAATGAGAGGGCACATGTCAATTCATCTTTCCCCAAAAACTGCTGAGAAAATACAAGCTTTGCAGCGTCTGTGCATGGGTTGTGGACATTTCATGGAATAATGGGGTACATAATGTGAAATATTTGTGTTCTCATGAAATAACCATATGATATCAAATACAAAAATGCATTGCAATTAATTGTCTTATTATTTAAAAAAAGTTAATTCTGCATCTCTTCATACTCCCTTGTCTAAAAGATTTGATCTATATTTTAGTTTTAGTTTGCATTTACCAAACTATTTAGTAAAGTTTACACTTCTTTGTTTATGAAGTGTCAAATATTTGTTGTAGAACTTTGTCATTTGGGGACGCCCAGTGTCTCTTACATCAAAGAGATAGAACAGGGATGGAGAGATGGCTTGGCAGATAAAAGCACTGATTGTTCTCACAGAGGGCACAGGTTCAATTTCTACTATACACGGGGATCACAACTCATCTGTAACTCCATTTCCAGGAGATCAAACACTTTCTTCTGGCCTCTATAATGTGTGCACACATGTGGTACACCAATGCACATATAGACAAAATCTCACACAGTTAAAATTAAACAATATTAAATTTTTAATTTTAATAAATAAATGCAGAAGGTGATATAGAGTCTTAGAGTCCTTCTTATGTTAGGAACCTAAAGCTAAACTATTATTCAACAAACAGTGAAATAATAATAGCAATGACCATGATCCAGGAATTTCCCCCAACACCTAAAATTGAAGACATGTTTTATGAAATTCTCATAAGAGTATTTACATAATTATATTTGTTGCCCTCATTTAATAGATGAGAAAACTAAAGTATATACAAAGATTCATTGAGCTCGTAATATAGAAACACAAATTTTAAACTCTTCAAGGCTGTTTCCAAGAGACTCATATGGGTGTTGTGCTCCCACCCCAAGAAACCTGGTTAAAACATAGGATTTGATGTTTGGCAAAGTGCCAAAAAGATACCAAAGATGCTTACTGGTATGCAGCACTACTGGCTAGTACAGTGCAATCATCAACTATAGATTGAGGCTATGTTCTTGGCGCCTACTCTGATAACAGTGTTTACTATATCAAGACTCCCTGTGAATACTTAATGCAGAAGGACCATTGAAAAATGTTCTTTGACTAACTCATGCGCACCCCAACAGGTGAACGATTTCACAATGATCCTTTCTCCTTTTGATTCGGGTTTCATGGGAAACAGTGAAACAAAAGACATTATTTTTTTCAAAGTTGTATTTTTGTATTTGTATTTGTATGTCTGTATGATTGTGTGCTACAAGCACACGGATGCCTGGAGAAGACAGAAGAGCGTATCCGATTCCCTTGAGCTGAAGTTGCCAGTGGTTATAAACTGCACAGTGTTGGTGCTGGAAACAGAACCCTACTTCTCTGGAAGAACAGAAAACAGAGATCATCTGTTAAAGAGAAGTATGGTGGGTCTGGGAATATCCCTCAGTTAGTGGAGATCTCTGTTATATAGCTTTGAGTTCCATAACGAGTGAGTACCATGTAAACCTGGTATGATAGTGCATGCCTATAATCCAGCACTCAGAATGGAAAATGTAAAAAAAAAAAAAAAAAAAAAAAAAGAGAAGTTCAGGATTATCCTTAACCCAAGAATAAGCTTGGATCCTCTCAAAAAATGAGGAAACAGACCTTTTCATAATTAAGACATCTTGCTTTGAGCCAAATTCCCCTATCAGACCTTTTTTAATCTTATAACTTCATAGTTGAGGTTTCAGTTAAGGTCTCAAACTTTTCACCCTCTACCAGCATACTTGAAAAACACCTCTTCAGGTACTTATACACTTGTAATTTGTCTAAGTTAATATCATTGCTGTCTTGGTATATTTGGTTCAAACAGATGAAATAAAAATGAAGTTCTATACTAAAGCAAGGACTGCCTGGATAAAGGCTTGGGTGTTTACCTGGGTGAAGGTACAGACAGAGGCTGAGGCATTCTGCTAGAAAGTAAGGAAGTGTTAAAAAATGATGCAAAGGGGTATCCCACAGTGACATAAAGGACAGGAGGGTGATGTCACTGCACAAAAATACAGGGCAATTTGAGCACCAGTTGAGTCTTACAGTAATAACAAATAGACTAAATATATGGGGGCAGGTTCAAGGAAGTGCCATCTGATAGATGTGGGGCAGGGTTGTGAAATTGTTACTTTGCAGACTTCATGTCATAACATAGCTCTAAAAAAGGATAATCAATGTACACAGAATCAAAAGAAACATTTAGGGGCTAGGAGTATATCTTTGTATCGGGACGTTCGTGGACATACCAGTAGTATAAATGATGACACACAGTCTTCTATACAGTTTAAAGCTTAGGCTTACACTGGGGCAGTCTCCCTGCTAGTTCATCTAACTTAACTATTTAGCAGCCAGATTGCCACATGGCTAGTTCTTTACCTCTCTGCTCCTTTTTCCATCAATCTGTTCGCCTCAGTGTCTGTCACTTCTGCTTTTTGTCTCCCTGCATCACTCTCTGGCTGGAAGTTCTGTCCCCTACTTAATGCTCAGGTATTGGCCATCAGATCTTTAGTACAACATATCAGTAGCAAGACAACCTCTGATTCATTTCTAGATTGCCTTTAGGCAGGTGAGGAAGGACAAATATTTACAAAATAGAAAACCTAGGGCCATAGAAATGACAACGCCAGAATCCTGCCAGCACTTAGTTCTCTGCTGGTACAGAATTCACAATTGAAAATATAGAGACACTATTATATAATCTGCAAATAGTAACATTTTCAGACTTTTTCCTCTCCAATTTGTATCCCCTTGATCTCCTTTAGTTGCCTTACTGCTCTAGCTAGAACTTCAAGTATAATACACAATAGATAGGGAGAGAATGTGCAGCCTTGTCTTGTCCCTGATTTTAATGGAATTGCTCTAAGTTTCTCTCCATTTAATTTGATGTTGGCTATTGGCTTGGTGTGTATTTCTTTTGTTATATTTAGGTATATGCTTTGTATCCCTGATCTCGCTCTCTCTCTAGGACTTTTAATATAAAGGGATGTTGGATGTTGTCAAAGACATTTTCAGCATCTAATGAGATGTTCGTGTGATTTTTTTTTTCTCTCAGGTTGTTTACATGGTGTATTATGTTGATGGATTTGCATACATTGAACCATTGTTGCATCCCTGGGATGAAGCCTATTTGATCATGGTGGATGATGTTTTTGATATATTTCTGGATTCAGTTTATGAATACTTTATTGACTATTTTCACATAAAATGCTCATAAGAGAAATTGGTCTGAAAGGTTCTTTTTTTGTTGAATCCTTATGTGGATTAGGTATTAGGGTAGCTGTGGTTTCATAGAATGAGTTTGGCAGTGTTTCTTCTGTTTCTATTTTATGAAATAGTTTGGGGAATATTGGTATTAGATCTTCTTTGAAGATCTTGTGAAGTTCTGTGCTAAACGGGCCTTGGGCTTTTTTGGTTGGGAGACTTTTAATGGTTGCTTCTATTTCTTAGGAGTTATAGAGCTGTTTGACTAATTTGTCTGATCTTAATTTAACTTTGGTAAATGGAATCTGGAATTGCCAAGCAATAACTGGCCCAACTAGAGAGCCATTGCTTGGGCAAGCACCAATCTTGACAATAAGGATCAAATGAATATCTTATGTTGCAGAATATTTGATCACACTGTGAATTCCGAGATTATGTTATTTACTGAAACAACTGTTTCTACTTGGATTTTGGCTCATCCATTAGGGTGAGCTTATTCAGCAGTAAATCTCAAAGACTGAAAACATTCTAGGCCTGGATAAGATTGTATGGAGACCAGAAACTTTTGGGACTAGGGCTAAATTAGTAGATTGAGGCAATAAGCCTGGGATGACAATTGCCTCTGGCAAAAATAAGTTACTTTTACAAGAGTATACTTCCATATTTGAGTGGCTTCCCATTTTGAGAAAGATACTACCTAACTACAAGTATATAATCTCTAATCATAAGAAAATAAAATAAAAATACTTTAAAAAACATTATAATTTGGAGAATATAAAGGTGATGTGTTTTCAAACTTCAACATTACAAAGTAATGATATCATATAGAACCACTGTCCCTAGTTTAAGAAACTATAAAATATATTTTATGTAAGACAGTTTTTTCTCAAATATGAAAAAAAAATAAGTAAAAGAGAACACACAAGTGTCAGAGTTAACTTTAGCCATTAACTTGACACAAACCTAAAGTCACCAGGAAAGAAAGAACTTCAACTAAATAATTGGCTTGATCAGATGGTCCTGCACCTATGTCTGTGAGGCATTTTCTTAAATGCCAGTTGATGTGGGAGGGCCTAGTTCATTATGGGTAGTGCCATCCATAGGAAAGTAGGCTAAGATGTATACAAAAGAAATAAGAAATCTCTGTGTTGTTTATATATTCTCCCTTGTATCTTTATACATTTTAAAATGTTTCCAGCTCAAATTTTCAAAACTTAAATATGCAGTAGAATGTTTTGCATGAGATAAAATTGCAAAACATTGTATTGGGAACCCTGTGAAGATGGAGGAAATGCTCTAACCCTTGAGTGTGCCTTTGCTTATACAGCTGCTCATATTTGCCAAAACATATCCATTTGTAAACTTTGAATTAGTAATTTTAATTGTATGTAAAAATCAATAGTTTAATGGGAAGAGTAAAAAGGGCAGGACTCCATTATTTCAAATACTAAATATGTGCATTTAAAGGCAGAACAAAGAAGGATTGTTGGCATTTGTGTTTCATGTGGTCTCCAAAGACTGATTTTAAGGGATAAAAGCACATTCGATGAGGCTGGTTTATTGCAACCAGGGTGAACACAATTCACAGGTACAATTCAGTCATTTATAAAACATATTATGATATGTAAAAGTTGCTTTTATATTAACTTCTATAATAAGTATAAAATTTGATTAAGGTGAAACTCAAAAAATTCAATAAAATTTTACCCTAGGGATCCTCCATATAATTCAGGATTCTGAACACACCACTTACAATTCTCGGATATGCCCATTTGTAAGAAGAGAAGGTTTATGTATATTTCTTCACCTCCTGATATTCCCAAATCTTATTGGTGGTTAACAACCAACACATGGTCCAACTCACATCATCTCTCCATCAGAGACTCTAGCTCACTCTTCTTGTCCTGCCTGGTTGTCTCCATTAAGCGTTCATGACCATCTGTTGTGCAGCAATTTCCTGCAAATTGAAGCATTCCCTCTGGGAATCTAGGAAGGAAAGGGGAGAATCATGAGACTCTGGAGCATAAATTTCACATGTCTGGAAAATGTGAAAGCTTTAACTTTTTGGAAGATCCCTCCTCAAGATTATTAAAGTCAAACAGCTGTAGGGAGAAAAGGCTCTGTCAAGCCAAGGCGCCCAGAAGAGACCCTTGGACCCAAGTCACGAAGACAGCTCCAGGATTCCAGTCTTCCTAGAGTTTTGCACCTGCTGGGGAGGTCTTAGACTGATCAGCTGCCTTGAGTCACGCATGCTTCTATGAGTAACTCCTCACCCATATTCTTGTGAGACACTCCAGTAAGCTCATTGTTTCTCTAAGTTAGAGTTTGGTAATATTACTTTGATCTTGTTCCCACCTGGAGAGAGAAGATATTTGCTTATGTCTCCCCCAAGAAAATTGTCATATAACACCATCTACCTCACCACAATCACTTGTGGCTATCCTCCCCAAACACCACACTTAAAAATGATTCCCTTAACCGGGCACCATGCACTTTGAAAACTCTGGTCAAAGAAGGGAACATGGCTTTTCTTTTTCCATTTTGTTCCCTTTCTCCTGCACGAAATGAAAAAACTCTGTCAGTTTCTGCCAAGAAACTCAAACTAACTGTGTCATTTTCTCTAATGGGCTTCCTGCCTAGGATCATGATAGCTAGTTCTAAAATGGAATGTTGTTGTATCAATCCAATAAAGCTTTGGAGGCCCCAGTCTTTCAATTCTTTGGTGTGAGTATGAAGGGAGACTTTAAAGTCAATTTATGCCTCAGAAAATCCTAAAAGCAACTCATCACAAAAACACTTCTGTTTAAGCATTGACCAAGATAATTTAGACAAACTACTGTACAGCCTACAGATCATTCACTAAATGGAAGAATGACATCACACTAGTGCCTGAAAATACTTATAAACTTGAAACAATCATTGTTAATTTTAACTGAGTATGTCTTCCTGACACATCCTAGACAAACTAATCCATAACTAAGAAATGAAAGAGTCTCATTTTAAACCTAAATAGCTGTTAACTATTAAAGGGGACAGGCACCCTTAGCAGAAAATTCCTATATTAATATGCCTTCAAAGTATCTCATACTTCTTCTCAGCTCAAATATCTTGAGGAAAACTGAGCATGTCCAAAGGCATTCCTGGCTGCTTTATTTTGAGTGTATCAAAATATGCTAACTATTCACTATTTTAGCTTGTCAAACATACTTGATGACCCTAAACTGAGCATCTAAAAGATGTGCCTGTCCCTACAGTGCTTTGCTATATGAATATGTATAAATTTCCCCAGTAAAATCCTGATGTTTACTTTGTTGAAGATGTTGCTTTGAATATGTTCCCATCTTCTCCTGACATGATGCAAATAATAAATTTGCCATTTCTACTTTATTATAACCTATACTTTATTAGGCTTTGTACTCAGTGAAATTTGAGCTCATAGAACTTGGTTACAAGAGTCTGACCTAAGTATTTATATTTTTAGAACTAACATGAGCTTGATTTGTATCCTCCTGTCCAAATTCATACATTAATTTTTCAAAATGTCCCTAATCAGGATATAAGTGTATTTGGGTAAATGTCTCCAATGCTGAAATACAACTAGGAAATTGAGTGGAAAATGTTGCTTTTATTCCCAGCACTCAGGAGGCTGAGGCAGGAGGATGGGAAATTCCAGACCATCCAGGGCTATATATAAGTGTTCTGTCTCAAAAAAAAACTCAATTAAGAAGTAGTCAGGTAAAACTTGAGAGCCTTTTGTGTGTACATAATTTAATAGATGCCCTTCTAAGAAGGGGAAAAAGCAACAGGGTTGTGCTCACACAAAAATGTAAGGGCACATGAAGACACATCTCTCTGCAGAATAAGCAGAATGGCTTCATGAAAAAACCAAACATTCCAACAACTGGACCTTGGACTTCTACATTCCACATTGTAAAAAATTAAATTTACATTGCTTAAGGTCCTCAGTATGTGTTATTATACCACAGTGTACCTTTCAAATGAATATAGTACATGAATTAAATACTAATCTGGTTCTTCTTCTAGACTCTAGAATCTAGAGCCTTCCAAAATACTGACTGTGTCCAAAGCTAGCTATTCCAGTTACACAACACACTCAAGTCAAAAAAAAAAAAAATTACATCAGCAAGCTTCATTTACCACTAAAAACAAATGCAACCACATCCCTCTCACTTAATTAGGATTGTGTGGACCCCTTTCCTACTCTGAATACTATCTGTCAGTATTCTTTTCAGAATGCCTTCTTGTTCTACTTTTATCTAAGGGACATTTTTCTATCTAAGGATTTTTTTTCTATGAAATGCAACCATATCCTTTATTTTAACCATCTCTTTGTGATGAAATGGCGTTGCACTTAAATATTGCAATTGCTAGCCTTAGCCACAGAGCAGCTTTTATCTTTCAATGCGAGACTCTGACCCATGCACTCATTAAGCACACAGAAGAGTGCTGCACGGAATCTACTTCATCCTCTGCTTCCCTGTCAAAGAGTTGCAGTCCTTTCCGATTGTTTCAGTAGTCATAGAGGATCCCCAAATCCCATTTCTGAACCAAAGAATTTGTCTGAGGCAGTGAACGATCCATCTCAACCTGCCACTACAGAAGCTAGATGGGTGATTCGATTACTCTAAGACACATAGCCCAGGCTGGAATGGAATTCCCCTCCTTCTGTATCAGTCTTCATCCAACTCTAACATTCAATTATTTCTTTGATTATTAAAAAATAACCTAAGCTCTTCAGCCAGCAGCGAGTCGAGATAGATGCAGAAATCCAGAACCAAACATCATGGGGAGTCGGGGAAGCCTTATGGAAGAATGAGGGCTAGAAGTGAAAGTCACAGAGTCGACTAACCTGGGACCATTGGGGTTCACAGACCCAGGGCCACAACCAGGGAGCATTCAGGAGCTGGACCTAGACCCCCTACACATTGGTAGCAAATGTGCAGGTTAATGTTCATGTGGTTCCCCTAAAGTGAAGTAGAGGTTGGCTTGATCTCTCTCCCCTGCTGTTGGATCCTCTTCCCCCTATCCGGACTGCCTGCATGGGTCTCAATGGGAAAGGATGTGCCTAGACCTGCTGGAACTAGATGCCCCATGGTTGGGTGGTACCCAAAGGATAGCTCCTCTTATCTGAGGAAAAGGGGTATGGATAGTAGAGGGACGGATTAGGAAGGGTAGGACTGGGAAGAGGGGGGGATCTGTGATCAGGATGTAAAGTGAATTTTTAAAAAGTAAAGTTTTTTAAAATAGCTTAAGCTTAGAATTTTTATTAAGTATGATGGTATATGAACATTTTAAGATATAATATGTCAATTATGTTTTTTAGTTTATATTTGATTTGTCTATTTCATTCTCTTAAGGATCTTAATTTGTACTGGTAGGCCATGTCTAGATTAGGTATCCTCGGATTCTTGGTGTCTTATTAAATGAATTGAAATAAAAAGCCATACAGAATTCAAACTAACAAGCAAACTTTATTCAAAAGAGTATTATATATCAGAAATCCATATTCAAAACCATATTACATATCAGAAATATGCTGCAAGTAAACCATGTGAGGAAGAACGTACTCAGGGACCACAATTATTGGGGGTAGCTTCTTTTCACATGGTTCAAGAAGAAGAATTTGGTTGCTAATGGGGTCCAGACAATTGTCTATTTTTATTGCGGACTTGAATTTTGTAAGTTTTGATCACTTCATGAGTTTCCCCAGGATGCATCTAAATTTAAACATAGGTGTGATCTTTCTTCTGAACCCCAGCAGAGGCCTCTGAGTGCTCCGGAGGACACTCCAGACCACAGGTCACCTCAGGATCATGGGTGAGTGGAACTCAACATCAGCTCCAGAGAATCATGGAGAGGCTTATGCCAGCAGGAATAGGGACAAAGGAACCCCTCCTGCCCAGAGTCTGGGTTCCAGTCTGGTCGAGGTCTCCCCACCATCTTTCTTCTGAACCCCAGCAGAGGCTGCTGAGAGCTCCAGAGGACTCTGTACACCACAGGTCCTCAGGATCACCTCGGGATCATGGGAGGCAGAGCAGAGACCCAGACCCCTGGGCACCTTCCTTGCCAGAGGAGAGCTGTCCTACAGGGAGGGCTCTGATCACAGGACTCCGAAGGTGGATTAGAGCTCTAAACTTCAGGACACCTCCCCTGCAAGAGGAGAGCTTGTCTGCAGAAAGTGCTCTGACCACAGGGACTCAGGTGAGAGTTGGATTCCCAGGAGTGATGACAAAGGCTAACAGAATCACAGGAGAATCAAACTCCAGCCAGAGACAACTTGAACATTAACACCAGAGATTTCCAGATGGATAAAGGCAAACATAAGATCTTACTAACAGAAACTAAGAACACTGGACATCATCAGAACCCAGTACGCCCACCGCAGCGACTCCTGGATCCAACACACCCAAAAATCAAGACACCAATTTAAAATCATAGCTCATGATGGTGGTAGAAGATTTTAAGAAGGACATTAATAACTCACTCAAAGAAATACATGAGAACACTGCTAAACAGGTAGAACCCTTAAAGAGGAAGCACAAAATTCCCTCAAGTAATTACAGGAGTACACTGCTAAACACATAGAAGCCCTTAAAAAACTACAGGCAAACACTGCTAAACAGGTAGAAGAAACACAAAAATCCCTTAAAAATTAGAGGAAAACACTGCTAACACAGGTAGAAGAAACACAAAAATCCTATAAAGAATTACAGGAAAACACAACCAAACAGGGGATGAAATTGAACAAAACCATTCAGGAACTATAAATGGAAGTAGAAACAATAAAGAAAACCAAAAGGGAGAAAACTCTGGAGATAGCAACCCTAGGAAAGAAATCAGGAACCATAGATGTGAGCATCAGCAACAGAATACAAGAGATGGAAGAGAGAATCTCAGATACAGAGGATTCGATAGGGAACATGGACACAACAAACAAAGAAAATGCAAAATGCAAAAAGATCCTAACTCAAAACGTCCAGGAAATCCAGGACACAATGAGAAGACCAAACCTATGGATGATAGGAGTAGATGAGAAGGAAGATTGTCAACTTAAAGGGCCAGGAAATATCTTCAACAAAATTATAGAAGAAAACTTCTCAAACCTAAAGAAAGAGATGCCCATGAACATACAAGAAGCCTACAGAATTCCAAATAGACTGAACCAGAAAAGAAATCCCTCCCAACACATAATAATCAGAACAACAAATGCACTAAATTAAGACAGAATATTAAAAGCAGTAAGAGAAAAAGGTCAAGTGACATATAAAGACAGACCTATTAGAATTACTCCAGACATCTCACCAGAGACTATGAAAGCCAGAAGATTCTGGACAGATGTTAAATAGACACTAAGAGAGCACAAATGCCAGCCCAGGCTCCTATACCCAGCAAAACTCTCACTTACTATAGAAGGAGAAACCAAAGTATTCCATGACAAAACCAAATTCACACAATATCTTTCCACAAATCCAGCCCTTCAAAGGATAATAAAGGGAAAACACCAACACTAAGATAGAAACTACACACTAGAAAAAGAAAGAAAGTAATCCCTCAACAAAACCAAAAGAAGACAGCCAAAAGAACAGAATCCCAAAGAAATTGAAGATCTCAAAGGGTGGAAAGTTCTCCCGCACTCATCGATTGGCAGGATTAATATAGTAAAAATGGCTATCCTGCCGAAAGCAATCTACAGATTCAATGCAATCCTCATCAATATTCTAAATCAGTTCTTCACTGAGTTAGAAAGGGCAATTTGCAAAGTCATCTGGAATAATAAAAAACATAGAATAGCAAAAACTATTCTCAACAATAAAAGAGCCTCTGGGGGAATCACCATTCCTGACCTCAAGCTATACTACAGAGCAATTGTGATAAAAACTGCATGGTACTGGTACAGCAACAGACAGGTAAATCAATGGAACAAAATTGAAGAGCCAGAAATGAACCCACACATCTATGGTTACTTGATCATTAACAAGTGAGCTAAAACCATCCAGTGGAAAAAAAGACAGCATTTTTGACAAATGGTGCTGGCACAACTGGCAGTTATCAGAAGAATGAGAATTGATCCATTCTTATCTTGTACAAAGCTCAAGTCTAAGTGGATCAAAGAACTCCACATAAAACCAGAGACACTGAAATATATAGAGGAGAAAGTAGGAAAAAGCCTCAAAGATATGGGCACACGGGGAAAATTCCTGAATAGAACTGAAATGGCTTGTGCTGTAAGATCGAGAATTGACAAATGGGACCTCATAAAATTGCAAAGCTTCTGTAAGGCAAAAGACACTGTCAATAAGACAAAAAGGCA
>NC_034595.1:41729327-41732408 GCF_900095145.1 Mus pahari | reverse complement strand
AAATTACCCAAGGAGCAGAAGGGGTCTGCAACCCTATAGGTAGAACAACAATATGAACTAACCAGTACCCCCAGAACTCGTGTCTCTAGCTGCATATATAGCAGAAGATGGCCTAGTCAGTCATCATTGGGAAGAGAGGCCCCTTGGTCTTGCAAACTTTATATGCCCATACAGGGGAACACCAGGTCCAAGAAGTGGGAGTGTACACATTGTAGCATTGCACATGTTCCAATTCAGTCCAGAAAGTCCAATTTGCCTTGGTTTCAGAATGTGTTCCAGGGAATATTTGTCTCCACTTCCTACGAGTTTTTTGAGGCCTGTGGGGGGGGATTTCATAGACATCCCACATAGGACTACGTTCTCTCTCTTCTCTCTCTCTCTCTCTCTCTCTCTCTCTCTCTCTCTCTCTCTCAGGCTGTCTCTATCTCTATCTCTATCTCTATATCTCTATCTCTATCTCTCTCTCTCTCTCTCTCTCTCTCTCTCTCTCTCTCTCTCTTTCTCCACCTAATGTCTGGCTGTAGGGCTCTGTGCTTGTTCCCTTCTATTGCAGGAGGAAGTTTTACTGATGATGGCTAACCAAGGTAATAATCTATGTCAGAATATAGTTAGGAGTCATTTTATTGCTACATTCCTTTAACTGTAGCATTTGTTTTTATTCTAGGGTTCCAGCCTATCTAATCTCATTTAGGAAATCTATATGATCTCACTTAGGAAATGATGATTATGGTTAGAAGAAGGGGATCTCAAGGGTCCTCAGGATCTACTTAGTGTCCTGGGAAAGGGAGTAGAGAAGGAGGGAAGACCACATCTAGCAGTCATCTAGAGCTTCAGATGAGACTGGGGAGTTAGGTTTGGAGGAAAAGAGGAAGAGTGGGGGTCTAAAGATAACCTATCTACTCTTCTTCAACTTCTTCACTGTTTTAAAGTTTTCATTGGTGAAGATTTAACTTCCTTTATTACATTTATTACACTTTTAAAAGACTATTATAAATAGAACTCTTTCCCTGATTCCTTTCTCAGTATGATTATCATTGACGGGAGGACAATTGATTTTGGTGTGTTACTTTCTTTTATACTATACCACTTTGCTGAAAATGTTTAACAACTGTCAGCAGTTCCTTGTGGTATCTTTAGGTTCTTTTTTTTTATTAGATATTTTCTTTATTTACATTTCAAATGCTATCCCCAAAGAACTCAATTAAAAATGAAACTGATCAATAATTTCTTAGAAGACTACCAATAACTAATAAATATATTTTAGGTATTCAACATCCTTAGCCATTAGGAAATTTTTAAATTAAAATTATTTTGATATTTAAACAAATGACAACAAAATTTTATGGGAATGCAGAGAAAAATGAAACTATTACTGTTGATATGAATGAAAAATTATATAGGCCATATGAACATCAGTGTGGAGGTTTCTCAATAAGCTAAAAATAAATCTAACATATGACACAGCTATATCACTCCTGAGAATATACCCAAAGACCTGACATTCTCATATAGCGATGTTTGTCTACCCATGGTAATTGCTGCTCTATTCACAACACCTAGGATCTGGAAGCAACCAAGAGGGACACTATAAACTGAAATATGGATAATGGAAACATGATGCATTTACATAGCTGGGCAGAAAGATCAAATTATGAAATTTCCAGTAATTTGATGAAACTGAAAAACAAAATACTGAATGAAGTAACCCAGAACCAGAAAGACAAATTCTACACATACTTCCTCATATGCTGGCCCTAGCTTTGAATCATTAGATTTATCTGTTTAAATTGGGAAAGTCTGTAGACAGCAGTAAACTTTGATTGAACCATTGAAAATGTAAGATGTTAATAGAGAAAGAGAGTAGAATACAATTGGTATGAGGGGAGATGAGGTGCTGTAGGAAAGAAAGTAATAGTAAGGACATTGAAAAAAGGCATAGAAGTCTACTAATTTAGAAGCATTAGATAGATAGATAGATAGATAGATAGATAGATAGATAGATAGATAGATAGATAGATAATAGATAGATAGATAGAAAGATAGAAAGAAAGATAGATAGAGATAGATATACATATATAGAAATATTTTTAAATGAAGTTATTCTATATGGGTGTATAATCTTGTCCCTCATGTCATAGATTATCAAACAGAAGCCCAATGCCAAATATATACTTCCACTGTAGTTGGCCAGAGTGGTCACATAGACTCCCCAAAGCAATACAGAACTCTCCTCATTGCTCTTGGTTGCCAATGAGAACTTGATGAAAACACTTGATTGCTGAAGACAAAGATAACTTTGCATCACACACAGGACATTGAGAAATCAAGCTGGTACCCAATTAAAACAGTCTGCTTTACTAGCTGGCTTGAAAACAATACTAGGAAAGTATTATACAGGCTGCTGAAGGAGAAACATAATCAACAGTTTTTCCTGGATATACACATCACAAGGAGAAAGAGTACCTGCCAAGCAAAACATGCACGCTGAAACAATGATGGCATGACAGTTGTAAGAGTGCCCAACACTTTCTGATTGGATTTACGGCCCAGTATAAAGGACAAAACTAAATGCCCAATACTTTATTCCAGCCAAGAAACTATGGCTTATGTGTCCATTTACTCTAGAGGGAAACTACTACTATTTGTTAGATGGACACTATCAAACTGCCTTCTAAGTACTAAGCTTTACACCCAAAATTAACAAGGCTCTCAACTCTCATCAGAGAAACTACTCTTTGAAGTGCACAGAAATTAATATGCAGACCCAGTGGGTCAGAGGCAGAGGGTAAGTGACCATTGAAGGATTAATCCTAAATGGGATATGGAATATCTCAGAAAGGGAGGGGTAGATTGTAAGACACAAAGGTTAGGGAGAAGTTCTATGAAACAAAGTTTTCTGGAAATGATAGGTCAGTTTACTCATGAATTCACATCTGTAGTTGCCTGAACAAAACCAAGCCAGTCCAAATTCCAGTGTGCTTGGGGAAGAGGGGAGTGTAGAAGGTATAGCTCATAAAGAAAGAGAAAGAAAGAGAGGGAGAGAGAGAGAGAGAGAGAGAGAGAGAGAGAGAGAGAGAGAGA
>NC_034595.1:41726249-41728707 GCF_900095145.1 Mus pahari | reverse complement strand
AGGGTTTCTCTGTGTAGCCCTGACTGTCCTGGAACTCACTTTGTAGACCAGGCTGGCCTTGAACTCAGAAATCTGCCTGCCTCTGCCTCCCAAGTGCTAGGATTAAAGGCGTGCGCCACCACGTCCAGCAAGATCCATTTTTTAATTTTGTTTTTTTTTAATTAACTTTTTACAGTCCATATTTTCCCCCACCCATCCTACCCCCCAACTGTCCCACATCTCATACTTCCTCCCCTCTGCCCCGTCTCCATGTGGATACCCCCAACCTCCACCCCACCTGAACTCTAAACTCCCTGGGGCCTCCAGTCTCTTGAGGGTTAGGTACATCATCTCTGAATAAACTCAGACCCAGAAGTCCTCACTGTATGAATGTTGGGGGCCTCATATCAGCTGGTACATGCTGTCTGTTTAGTGGTCCAGTGTTGAGAGATCTCAGAGGGTCAGATTAATTAAGACTACTGGTCCTCCTACAGGATCGCCCTTCTCCTCAGCTTCTTTCAGCCTTCCCTAATTCAACAACAGGGGTCAACTGCATCAGTCCAGTGGTTGGGTGCAAATATCTACATCTGACTCTTTTGTCTGTTTGTTCAGTCTTTCGAAGGGCAGCCTTTTTGTGAGCACTCCATAGCCTCAGTAATAGTGGGACCTCCCTTTGTGCTGGATCCCACTTTTGGCCTGTCACTGGACCTTCTTTTCCTCAGACTCCTCTCCATTTCCATCCCAGTAATTCTTTCAGACAGGAACAATAATGGGTCAGACTGAAATCAGGGACAAGACAAGGGTGCCCACAAATGATATACAAATGATAAACAGGCTAAGAAAGAAATTAGGGAAACAACTCCCTTCATGATAGACACAAATAATATAAAATATCTTGGAGTAACTCTAACCAAAAAAGTGAAATACCTATATAACAATAACTTCAAGTCTTTCAAGAATGAAATCAAGGAAGATCTCAGAAAATGGAGAGATATCATATGCTCATGGATTGGCAGAATTAACATAGTAAAAATTGGCCATCTATAGATTCAATGCAATCCATATCAAAATCCCAACAAAATTCTTCAAAGATATGAAACGAGCAATTCTCAAATTCAACTGGAAAGGAGGCAAAACATGCAGAATAGCAAAAACCATTCTTAACCATAAAAGAACAGCTGGGAGAATCACCATCTCTGACCTCAAGTTTTACTACAGAGCTATAGTGATAATAAGGCATGATGTTGGTACAGAGACAGGAATGTTGATCAATGCAATAGAATTGAAGATCCAGAAAAAAAACTCACACACTTATGGCCACTTGATCTTTGACAAAGATGCCAAAAATATACAATGGAAAAAAGAAAGCATCTTCAGTGTCTGTGCAGATATGAATTGATGACTGTGTCCTGATCTTAGTTCTGCTGTTGGATGCTGTGAGGGGACCTCAGGAAAGCTCTGAAATCTAGACATGATGCCTGATAGCACACATGATCAAAGATAACAACAGACACACAGTCTAACAGAGGTTGTGAAAAAATAATTTGATACACTTCTTGCTTCTCTTGATTCCAGGCAAATGTAAATGGAATTTAAAAGTTGTTAACTCACATTCTGATCAGCATCAGCCCTGGGCCACCTTGTGCACAAACTCGGCAGATGGTCCCACAGTCCCCAGGGGACTGTCCATGCTACAGACTCCCTAGCACACCCAGGATCTTAGGATCACTGAAGAGAGTCACCTCCAGAGAGGGCTCTGACCCCAGGACTCAGGTGAGAGCACCAGCTTGTATCCTTGGTCTCTCAGAGACCAGTCCACACAGGAGAGCACTTGAGCCACAGAAGCAATAGAGCTTCTTGGACAGGGTCCTTTCGGGCCTTCATCTTCAGCCAGGAGGCAGAGCTGAGACACAGACTTCTGTGCACCTTCCCTGCAACAGGAGAGCTTGCCTGGAGAGAGTGCTCTGATCACTGGGACTCTGGGGAGAGTTGGATTCCTAAGAGTACTGACAGAGGCTATCAGAATCACAGGAGGAACAAGCTCCAGCCAGAGACGGCTAGAATATCTGATACCAGAGATTACCAGATGGCGAAAGGCAAACGAAAGAATATTACTAAAAGAAAACAAGACCACTCTGCATCATCAGAACCCAGCACCCCCACCACAGCAAATCCTGGATACCCTAACACACCCAAAAAACAGGATTCAGATTTAAAATCATATCTCATGATGCTGGTAGAGGATTTTAAGGAAGGCATTAATAATTCACTTAAAGAAATACAGGAGAACACTGCTAAACAGGTAGAAGTGCTTAAAGAAGAAATGCAAAAAATCCCTTAAACAATGACAGGAAAACACAACCAAACAGGGGATGAAATTGAACAAAACCATTCAGGAACAGAAAGTGGAAGTAGAAACATTAAAGAAAACCCAAAGGGAGACAACTCTGGAGATAGAAACCCTAGGAAAGAAATCAGA
>NC_034595.1:41719867-41726238 GCF_900095145.1 Mus pahari | reverse complement strand
AAAGGAAAGGAAAGGAAAGGAAAGGAAAGGAAGGCATCTTCAATAAAGGGTGCTGGTCTAACTGGCTATGTGTATGTAGAAAAATGAAAATAGACCCATATTTGTTACCTTGTACAAAACTCAAGTCCAAGTGAATCAAGGAACTCAACATAAAAACCAGATACACTGAATCTAATAGAAGAGAAAGTGAGAAAGAGCCTTGAACTCATTGGCACTGGGGGAAATTTTCTAAGGAGAAATCCAATGGCTCATGCTCTAAGATCAAGAATTGATAAATGGGACCTCATGAAACTGGAAAGATTCTGTAAGGCAAAGGACACAGCCAATAAGACAAATCAGCACCTACAGATTGGGAAAAAAATCTTCACTAACTCCACATCTGATAGAGGGCAAATATCCAAAATATATAAAGAACTCAAGTTAATCACCAAAAAACGAACAAAAATAAAAACTTATCAAAAATGGGGTATAGAACTAAACTGAGAATTTACAACTGAGAAATCTTGAATGGCTGAGAAGCAACTAAAAAAATGTTCAAAATCCTCAGTGATCAGAGAAATGCAAATCAAAACGACCCTGAGATTCCACCTTACCTCAATCAGAATGGCTAAGATCAAAACCTCAGGTAACAACACACGTTGGAGAGGATGTGGAGAAAGAGGAACACTCCTCCATTGCTGGTGGGATTGCAAGCTTGTACAACCACTCTGGAAAGCAATCTGGAGGTTCCTCAGAAAATTGGAAATAGATCTACCTGAAGACCCAGCTATACCACTCTTGAGAATATACCCAAAAGTTGCCAACATGCCACAAGGGGCACATGTTTCACTATCTTCATAGTGGCCTTATTTGTGATAGCCAGAAGCTGGAAACAACATAGATATCCCAGGACAGAAGAATGGATGCAGAAAATGTGATTCATTTACACAATGGAATACTACTCAGCTAGTAAGAATGAGTACATCCTGAGTTTTGCAGGCAAATGGATAGAACTAGAATATATCATCCTCTGAGATAACTCAGACACAAAGGATGTACATGGTATGTACTCACTAATAAATGGATATTAGCCCCCACCCCACCCCCCCAAAAATACAGAATACCCAAGATAGAGTCCACAGAACTCAAAAAGTTCAACAAACTGAAGTCCCCAAGTGAGGACACCTCAGTCCTACTTGGGAGAGAGAAGAAAGCAATCACAAGTAGAGAGAGAGGGAGGAACTTGGGAGTGAAAGTGGACAGGGTCAGGGGGGAGTGAGAGGAAGAGAGGAACCTAATCTGGTATTGGGTGAGGGAAAACGACTGAAGCCCTCAGGGCCAGCAGAAAGAATGGAAACAGGCATCCTCAGGAAATAGGAGGATGGGGGGACCCTCCAGAATGCAACAGAGACCTGGGAGGTAAGAGACTCTCAGGATTCAAAAGGAAGGACCTTAGATGAAATTCTTGACAGTAGGGAGAGGGAACTTATAGAGCCCACCTCCAGCAGGAAGACAGGACATCAAGTGAGGGATGGGGATGCCATCCCACAGTCACATCTCTGATAGGTCAATTTTTTTTTTAATCTCCAGATACTACCAGCATTCAGGAGTCAGAGTTAGGCCAATCTCAATGAGTTTGGGCCTGTTCTACATGATGAGGTCCAGTCCAGCCAGAGCTACATAGTGAATCTATTTCAAATGAAATGGAAAACAAAGATATCATTGTTTAATGAAACTTGCTTGATTAAGATCAACTTTTCAGCTTTTGTCGTAAGAGAAGGCTAGCCCAATTTCAGATAGGTTGATCTATCACAGCTCCTTAAACTTTTGACAGAGTGATATGGTGGTGACATCTTAAATGTCTAGCCCACATTCATAGCTACCATAGGATGCTTGTGGCCTATGAGTTATAGAATGGGCTTGCCTGAGTGCCCAAATTTCTTAATTTGATTTTATGAGTCTAGCATATTTCCAATTTTTTATTTAGTTCTAGAGTTCAATGTATTCTCCTAAATGGTTGAGTTTTCTTTTTTCTTTATTAAGTTCTCCTTTTTAATTCCAGGTTCTGGTGTATGATCCAATGGAACATTCCATGCTATACCAAGACTGTTTAAAAAACAATATCTACAGAAAAGTCAAAAATTAATAAACAACGAATTATCCTTTCAAATGTACATGACCACTAGTAGGAATTACACAGGCAGAAATTACTATTGATTTTATTTGAATCTGGCTTCTCATGAGAGTTATGAAAATGGAAGAAATATAAATCTTTGGAATAAAATAGCTGGAGATTTGATTTTGCTTGTTTTCTTTTGATTTTGACTTCTGCTTCTCACTTTACTCCCATTAGTCTCCTCTTGATGGAGTTTATGTTCTCAAATTAGTACATTTATAATATTTCCTGTGATCTTTATAATTTTACAATAATTCATATATATATATAAAATATATATACATATGTATATTATATATGTATACCTCATAACTAGTAGTTCCTAAATGAAATCACATTCATTGAACTCTATTTTTGTTTTCTTATCCATGGATACCCTGTAGCAACCCTTTTAGGTAAATTCCTATACCACTAACCCACTCCATTTAATAGCTGCCTAATATTACATGCTGTGAAAGGAACATCTGTTATTTACCTTTTCCACTCTGAAAAGCATTCATTTGTGCTTGCAATTCTTGGCCACTGTAAACAAATCTATAAACATAAATCTTCATAGACTGGCATTTTTATTTCCATGAGGTATATTCCTGGCAAAAATATTGCAGTATTGAAGGTTACATATATTTTTCATTTTAACGGATGTTGCCAGATTCCTTTCCAAAGATAAACAAACAAAAATACTCAAAACAAAACAATCCGAATATTACAAATTAGGAAGAAGTAAAAGCTGCCCTTAAGCCTAAATACTGTTTTCAACTCTCCATAAGCTTTTCTATATGATCAAAGAAATGGTTATGTAAATAAATAATTAATCACTACACTCACAGATTTCACTTTGACAGCTCTGCTAGCTGAACCAGCCCTTTCTCGATGTGCTTGAAAGAAACATGGGGAAATGGGAGGAGGGGCAGGCAGAAAGCAGGAAAATCTCTTCTCACACTTAAGAGAGGCAGGTGACAGTTGACATCTTTATAAAGCAAATAGCAAATAGACTTCCTTCACGTTGTGTACATCTGAAGGGCTGTCACCTAATAGGCAGCTGTACTGAAGTATGCTCATGACATCTGCTTCTAACAAGGCTTGCCAGAGAGCTATTTCTGAGACTCTGCTCTGAAAATCTCCAAGGCTCTTACTAATGCTATGGTTCTGAAAATGCTAAAGAGCCATTAAATCATATTTATGTCAATGGCAGCTCTTCAGACCTTGGTTAATTCTTTTCATGGCAGCAAATAGGAAAAAGAAAAAAAGCAAACCTGTGTTTGGCAGTGGTACATCCCCAGTTTCCAGGCTGTGCCAACAAGCCTGACTCGAAGCATTCACCAAGGCATTCAGCTGCTACAGCCCAACTCAGTGCCGCTCAGCAGATGGTGAAAACAGTGTCTGAAGCAACTGGGGCCATTTTAGACTTCAGGAAACATAGCAGGTGCTGCAGGTCCCCAAATGATGCTCAACTTTGCTTTCCCAGTATCTTTTTTCTTGATGTGTATGCTCTTTTCTCCTTTGTGTTTGCCTCACTACGCACTTAACATGATGGTAGTATATGTCAATGAACTGGAGAAGAGGTTATAAATGGGAAGGGGTGATTGCATTGCAATTAGGGAGAAAACTTCTGGGTATCTTTGCAGAATGCTGAGAGAATGCCATGTTAACAAATTTTCTCTTTGGAGCTTACACTATTTCTTTCTGTGAATGCATAATTCTATCTTCCTATGAATCTAGGGTTTGACTTGAAAGAAATCTCAGAGGAGTTAAGATCAGAGATATTTTAATGAGTAGCTACAGGAAAGTTTGAGCAAGTAATGTTAGAGAAATTCAAGTCAGAATTAAGTTTCTGTAACTTAATTACATAAGTTTGATTGCAGCTTCTTGACTTACTGTCCCTCAGTAGGACTCAACCAAGAGACAGTATTTCAGTGCTCTTTTCCTTTTATCTCTCATTTCAAACCACTACTGCTCAGAAACCCCAGTTTTCTGCTTCACATTAATTTTAACATTATTCAAGATGTTGTGACAACCAAGATTGTACTTGGGTCTCAGTGCTCACTGTTCTGTGAAATTTCTTAGGGTAACTTAATGTGAACGCTTGTTGGCAATACCCAGATGCTGATCATTGCCAGGGCTTTTGTTCCAGATCCATTCAACAGGTTGACAAATTCATATCACTGACTCTCAGCTTTTACCAACACCCCATCCCTACACCCAAGCTAACATTATTTCCAGAATCGGTAATTATGGAAAATTACACCCATGTTCCTCTCCCAGAATCTATGCCGAAAACATGGAAGTTAGTCTACATTTCTCCCTTCCTCCAGGAAAAGATTTAAGCCTACCATTGAAATGTCACTGAATTTTTGTTATCTACTTTTGATTTCTTTTCTGCTTGTTCAGATGTTCAAGCTCCCATTCTTACATGGATTGTACTACCATTACTAAACTCTCAACTTGACATTTGTTTCCAATCCGTCCTTTCTTTTGCTAAAACTGAGTATCTCTTTACTTCAGTCACATTGAAAAATATGTATTGCTTTAAATTCCTATTTGTTTTACAATTCTATGTTATGTATTCTACCTAGAGTCCTTCTAATAAGCAGGCTCATTATTCTTAGGATTGTACCATTACAGCCACTAGCTCTACATACTGAAATTAGGCTCAGTCCACATGGGTTCTAGGGAAATAAATCCTAAATCATGACTCAACTGATATACATACTAGTTGTGTGGTCTTAGGCAAATGTTCCCACTGCCTCCTGTACCTGTGTGTTCTTATACACAGTATGGAAATAATATTGTTCTTTATAGTTTGAGATTAGTGTAAGACCAAAATAGTATAATGTAAAAGATAATTAGAATGAAGCACACCTCGTAAAGCTGCTTGAATTACCATACTTTAGTCACCAGAACAGAATAACTGAGAAAAGTAACTTTAAAAGGAAGTTTATTTTGTCTCTTTCTTGAGAGGCTTAAACTCATAGTCAGCTCACTCTGTTGATCTGGATTTATGGCAAGACAGACCATAATAGTGAGAGAGCCATAACAAAGCAAAGATACTTATCTTTTGGCAGACAAAATTCAGAGAGATGAGAATGTGATAGAAGATAAAGTCTTCAAAGACAAGTTCCTGCAGTAAGGCTGGGACTCCTAATAGTTCACCTACTTGTAGATACATTAAGGTATTAATATCTTAATGAACTCAGAACCCTCCAGATACAATTACCTCTCAAGGGACTATCAGCTGGCAATCAACTCGTTAACACAGGAGCATTTCCAATATGTATTTTTTTTAATTCAACCCTTATACTGTTGTATTGACAGTATTGTAAAGACTGAAAGTTAGAATTAACAATTTTCAATCCCACCAGCAAAAAGGAGTGTTCCTCTTTTTCTACATCCTCTCCAGCATGTGCTGGCACTTGAGATTTTGATCTTAGTCATTCTGATTGGTGAAAGGTAGAATCTCAGAGTCATTTTGATTTGCACTTCCCTGATGTCTAAGGATGTTGAACATTTCTTTAAGTGCTTCTTGGCCATTTAAGATTCCTCTGTTGAGAATTCTCTGTTTAGTTCTGTACCCCATTTTTGATTGGGTTATTTTGCTTTCTGAGTTCTTTATTTTGGATATTAGCCCTCTGTCGGATGTAAGGTTAGTGAAGATCTTTTCACGATCTGTAGGATGCTAATTTGTCTTATTGATGGTGTTCTTTGCCTTACAAAATATTTTCATTTTCTTGAGGTACTGTTTATCAATTGTTGATCTTAGAGCCTGAGCCACTGGTGTTCTATTGAGGAAATTTTCCCCTATGTTAATACATTCCAGCCTCTATTCCACTTTCTCTTCTATTAGATTCAGTATATCTGGTTTTATGTTGATCCACTTGGACTTGAGCTTTGTGCAAGGTGATAAATAATGGAACTATTGTCATTGTTCTACACTCAGACCACCAGTTAGACCAGCACCATTTATTGAAGATGCTTTCAGGCTGGAGAGATGGCTCAGTGGTTAAGAGCACTGCCCATTCTTCCAGAGGTCCTGAGTTCAATTCTCAGCAACCACATGTGGCTCACAGCCATCTGTAATGGGTTACAATGCCCTCTTCTGGTGTTTCTGAAGATGGTGACAGTGAGCTCACGCTCACACACACACACACACACACACACACACACACACACACATATATGTAGAGAGAGAGAGAGAGAGAGAGAGAGAGAGAGAGAGAGA
>NC_034595.1:41710190-41719815 GCF_900095145.1 Mus pahari | reverse complement strand
GAGGAGGAGGAGGAGGAGGAGGAGGACGACGACGACGACGACGACGACGACGACGACGACGACGACGACGACGACAACGACGACTACGCTTTCTTTCTTTTCCTCATGGTACGATTTTGGCTTCTTTGCCAAAGATCAAGTGTCCATAAGTGTGTGGGTTTATTTATGCACCTTCAATTACATTTCACTGATTGATCTCTCTGTTTCTGTACCAGTACCATGCAGTCTTTATCACTATTGCTCTGTAGTACAGCTTGAGGTCAGGGACAGAGATTTCCCCCAGAAGTTCATTTATTGTTGAGAATTGTTTTCACTATCCTGGCATTTTTTTTTTGTCTTTTCATACAATGTTGAGAATTGCTCTTTCCGTGTCTGTGAAGAACTGAGTTGGAATTTCAATGAGAATTGTACTGAATCTGTAGATTGCTTTTGGTAAAATGGCCATTTTCACTATGCTACTCCTACCAAATCATGAGCATGTCAATCTGGCACTTCCTCAGAGAATTGGAAACAGTTCTACCTGAAGACCCAGCCATACTGCTCCTGGGCATGTGCCCGGAAGATGGTTTACCTAGCAGTCTTATTCATAACTGCTAGAAGCTAGAAACAACCCAGCTATCTCTCACCTGAGGAACTGATACAGAAAATGTGGCTCATTTACACAGTGGAATACCATTCAGATATTAAAATTGATGACATTATGAATTTTTTAGGCAAATGGATGGAATTAGAAAATATCCCGAGTATGGTAACCCAGAGCCAAAAACAAAACATGCATGGTATGTACTCACTGATAAGTGGATATTAGCTAAAAAGTACAGAATACTCAGGATACAATCCACAGACTCTAACAAGTTAACAAGGAGAAAGGTCCAAGTGAGAATTCTTTAATCCCACTTAGAGGGGAAACAAAATAATCTCAGGAGGCAGAGGAAGGGAGGGACCTGAGTGGATGAGAGGCAAGGGGGAAGGGGGGTCAGATCATGTATGCAGGCAGGAAAATCGCCCAGAGGACTAGGAAATTGAAGAAAATATGCAGCTCCTGGGGATCTGAGGGGATGCTATAGAAAGTCCCAGAGATCTGAGATGTAAAAGGCTCCCAGGACTCAGTGGGAATGACCTTACCTGAAATGCCCAACAGTGGGGAGATGGAACCTGAAGAGACCACCTCCAGTAGATATACAGGACACAAGTAAAGGGACAGGGTTACCAACCCACTGTCGAATATTCTGACCCAGAATTGCTCCTGTCTAAAAGAAATGCAGTGACAAAAACGGAGCAGAGACTGAAGGAAAGGCTGTTCAGTGGAGGCCCAACTTGAGATCCATCTCATGGGTGGGCACCAAAGCCTGACACTATTACTGATGCTGTGTTGTGCTTACAGACAGGAGACTAGCATTGCTTTCCTCTGAGAATATCTTCCAACAGCTGACTGAGAAAAATACAGATAAATGAAGCCAATTATTAGAGTGATAGGGCCCCCTATGGAAGAGGTAGGGGAAGGACTGAAGGAGCTGAAGGGGATGGCAACCCCATAGGGAGACCAACAGTGTCAACTAACCAGGATCTCTGGGAGCTCCTAGAGACTAAGCCACCAACCAAAGACCATACATGGGCTGTATCATGCTCTCCCTTTCACATATGTAGCAGAGGACTGCCTTGTCTGGCCTCAATTGGAGAGGCTGCACCTAATGCTGCAGGGACTAGAGGCCTCAGGAAAGGGGGATGCCCATGGAGGAGGGGGGAAGGGGCCTCCTCTCAGAGGCAAAGGGTAGGGGGAATGGGATAAATAACTGTGGGAGGGGAAACTAGGAGGGGGACAATGTCTGGAGTGTAAATAAATAAATAAATTATTAATAAGTACATACCATGCATGTCCTTTAGGGTCTGAGTTACCTTACTCAGGATAATTTCTAGTGCCATCCATTTGCCTGCAAAACTCACTATGAAGTGGTTGTTAGCCAAAAAAAAAAAAAAAAAAAGGACAGAATAAAATCCACCAGAACTCAAGAAAGTTAACAAGCTGAAGAGCCCAAGTGGGGATACCTCAATCCCACTTGGGAGGGAGAAGAACACAATCACAGGGGGCAGAAGGAGGGAGGGACAAGGGTGGGAGAGGAGACAAGGAGGAGAAAGGGGGAGCATGATCAGTTAATGGCGGGAGACAGAAGTGAAGCTCTGAGGACCAGCAGAAAGAATGGAAACAGACAACCTCAGGAGGTAGGAGGTGGGAGGACCCTCTAGAATGTGCCAGAGACCTAGGGGTGAGAGATGCTCAGAAATCAAAGGGAGGGATCTTAGATGAAATGTACAACAGTGGCGTGAGGGAACTTATAGAGTCCACCTCCAGCAGAAAGACAGGGCATCAAGTGGAAGGATGGGTTTATCATCCTACGGTCAAAAACTCTGACCCAGAATTGTTCTTGTCTTACAGAATTGCAGGGACAAAAATGGAGAAGAGACTTAGGGAAAGGAGATCCAGTGACTGGCCCAAATTGGAATCTATCTTAAGAGGAGGCACCAAGGCCTGGCACTATTACTGATGCTATAGTGTGCTCACAGATTCGAGCCTAGCATGGCTGCCCTCCAAGAGGCCCGACAACCAGCTGTCTGAGACAGAGAGAGATACTTAAACCCAACCAATGGACAGAAGCCAGGGATCCCTGTGCTTGAATTAGGGAAAGGCTGGAAGAATCTGAGGAGGAGGGCGAGCCCATAGGAAGATCAGCAGTCTCAACTAACCCAGGACCCCCGAGATCTCTCAGACACTAAGCCATCAGCCAGGCAGCATATATTAGTTGATATGAGTCACTGAAACATATACAGGAGAGGACTGCCTGGTTTGGCCTCGGTGAGAGAAGATGTACCTAACCCTCAAGAGACTTGAGATCCCATGCAGTGGGCAGATCTAGTGGGGTGGGGCTGAGGGTCAGGGTTCAAAGGAATGTGATAAGGAACTGACAGATGGCAGACCAGAAGGGGAATAATGACTGGACTGTAAATATATATATATATATATATATATATATTAAAGATAATTTTTAAATAATTAATTAATTTTTCTCTAAGTTTTTTAAGATATTTTCTTCATTTACATTTCAAATGATATCCCCAAAGCCTCCTATACCCTCAATCACCCTGTTCCCCAACCTACCCACTCCTGCTTCCTGGCCCTGGCATTCCCCTATACTGGGGCATATGATCTTTGCAATACCAAGGGCCTCTCCTCCTATTGATGGCCAACTAGGCCATCCTCTGCTACATATGCAGCTAGAGACATGAGCTCTGGGGTTACTAGTTAGTCCATATTGTTCCTCCTATAGGAATGCAGACCCCTTTAGCTCCTTGGGTACTTTCTCTAGCTCCTTCATTAGGGGCCCTGTGTTCCATCCAATAGATGACTGTGTGCATCCACTTCTGTAGAACCTCTGGTGGAATCACCATGCCTGACCTCAAGCTGTACTACAGAGCAATTGTGATAAAAACTGCATGGTTACTGGTACAGTGACAGACAGGTAGATCAATGGAATAGAATTTAAGACCCAGAAATGAACCCACACACCTATGGTCACTTGATCTTTGACAAGGGAGCTAAAAACATCTAGTGTAAAAAAAGACAGCATTTTCAACAAATGGTACTGGCACAACTGGCAGTTATCATGTAAAAGAATGTAAACAATTAATTAATTTTAAACAAATAAATTTTAGAAATTAAAAAGCAAGGTATCAAAAAATATCCCATAGCTTAACTAGATTTGCTAATCTGAATGCAGAAAATTATTATAAAGTCCAGGTCCTCACATCTAATAAATACCATTACAGGTATTAAACAAATAAGAATTAGAATTAGAATTACCATGATTCAGCTGATTGATTACTTGGTGAACACCCAGTGGATTTCAAATGCTACCATAGACAAACTTTTACATCTATATTGATTGCTATGCTTTATTTCAAATAACTAAGAAATGGAATCAACTTACACACTATCAGCAGATGAATGTGTAAGGAACATGTGATACATAAACACATTGGAATTTTTTTCAACTGTAAAGAAAATAAAATCATGATACATTTTGGAAAATGGATGGAACTAAAAAATTTAGTGTGTTAAATAAAACAAACCAGACTCAGAAATATAGGTAAATATGCTTTTCCTCTTATCTAGATTCTGATGTATTTATGTATATGATGGAGTTATGTATATATAAGTATATGGGAGGTTAGGTCACTGTATTAGACATGAGACTATGAAAAGGGAAGAAGATATCCTAAGAGATGGGAGAAAGGAGTGATTCAATAGATGAGACATGAAAACAGAAGGGGAAACTGGAGGAGAAAGGGAAAGAATAGCAAAAAGCAGGTGGTGAGGAAGGAGATTAAGCAGATATTAACAAAAGCAAGGTATATGTGAAATGCTATAATAAAACACGTTACTTTGTATATTAATTCAATAAGCAGTCTTAATAAAGGATCAGACTACTCTTTCCTGAACTCACTGAAGCTTAGCTGCATTCACCTGCACTTCCACTGACAAATGCAGAGCATATAACCTGTGCTCATGTGTCTCTGCATGTGCATGTGTTGTGTGCATGTGCGTGCATTGAATGGATCAAAACAGTCTTTTTTTACAAATTTCTGAAATTTATCAAAAATATTGGTGTTTCAAAGGGAGGATATTGTCTTCTTTTTTTGCTACTGTGTTGATAGTTAATGGAAAATATCCTAAGATATTTTATAATTTTATAATTCGAATGTTACCTCAGGAAAAAAAGTACATACTGGAAAATTCTCTCTAACTATTTCTCTAGCCTTCACCCGTTATCTTTTCTCTAAAATGTGCCCTAAATTTATGAATTTCAAACATTATGCCTTGACTTGTCCTCTAGGTCATAATTTATTTTTAAAACATGAATCATGTACCCTATTCTCTAAACGCCTCACTGCAGAAAACAGTCTTTCCTCTGATCACTGTCTTTCTGTTATTACATAGTTCAGATATTACCTAGGAAGAGCGATATTTGAGGCTAATTAACTCTGTACGGGGAGATGAGTGTACTCAGCTCCCCAAAGCATAAGATGACTGCATAATGTGAAAACAGCAATCCCCAGTTGACAGCAGACACTAAAAAGAATTAAGGTTATAGTAAGTGTCCAGAACATACTCAAGCACAAAGCAGCAAATGTTCGCTCGAGTCTAGAGGCCTTTCTACCCTGAATGAGACTTTGGTCCAATTCTATGAAGACATTAATGTTAATGGCTATTGCAGGCTGCACCGCTTATTCGTTTTTAGATAGCTTATTTGAAGTGCTAAAACCCACTGAACCAAAAGCAGTCTGCAGAACAGAATTTGTCTAATATTAGACATCAGTGTAGATAATTAAGGTGTTGATGCTGTTGGTGTTTATCGCTTTAGCTGCAAAGGAAATAGACCTTGGAATCCAGGCACTAGATTGGATTAATCATTTACATAAGCATTACCATGAGGAAACACCTTGTTGAAAAAAAAAAAAACAATCTATTGACTAAAACATTTATCTATTGACCAAAAGCACAGGTCCTAGCATAGTATATGCTGATCTGCTTAAATCTAAGCTACATGAACTATAGGATAGTTTTAAATTTTTCACACTTCAGATGTGCTAAAAGAAAAAGATTCTATTTAGTAGATTTTTCAATATATAGTTTTTCTACACATTCTTGCTAGCTAATAGTAATGTCTGTGATCATAGGTCATAAGTGTTGTCATGTTCCCACAACATATACACAGCTTCATATCAGAAAATGTCTTTCTTGTAGCCTGGTTAAGACAAAATGGTTGGGACAAAGACTTTAAACAGACTGGCCCTAGAAAATAGCCAGGACTACCTGTTACTCCAACATAGGAAGTACTGTGGTGATCTTCAAGTAACAGGGTCGTGATCTTCAAGTAACATCTTCTGTGATGACCAGGGTACAGGGTTTTGGCCCATTCTTATTTTTGTCAACATCCTCATGAGCATAGAACCTCCACTGGCTTCCAAACTAAGAAAATTCTAACTTCAAGTCCGGTCATTGGTGTGATTCTCAAACTTTTCTCCCAGTTTACATTTGTAGACTTATACTTTCCCACTTCAGTTGGCTGGACCCTCTGAAACACGATTATCTCCTTCCCTAACCTCAAGGATAAAGCTGGATCCTGCTCTCAAGGATAATGGGTGGATTTCAAACTCCAACATTTTTTCTATCCTCCCCTGCCTACCATTTTCATAAAGCATTATATACTTTAAAGGGACCTTGGTCAATCCCATAGTATCACTAAAACCTTCATCTTCACTCTTTCTAGGCCCACCTGTGCATGTTTTTTTAAGCTATTACATTCCATCCCATGTCAACTTTAACATAAACACATCACTTCAAACCATAGCCTTTCCCTTTTTTATTCCCAAGATTTCATGTTAATAATAAAACATAAAATAGAATAAAATGTTAAAAAATTCTTAGTCTTTATATATGTAAACATTTTAAAAGTTCAGGATCTCTTTACTGTAGGCTCCTGTAAACTATTATATAATTACAATCAAAGCAAATCCAAGCCAAAATCTAACAATTATAAAATCTCAATTCCTGATATTTAACTGATATTTAGAAATAATCTATGTTCTTCTGGTTTCTAAAAGTTTCTACAGCCAGGTAAAAATACATAAATTTATATACATATATTGTGTGTGTGTGTGTGTGTGTGTGTGTGTGTGTGTGTGTCCTTGCCATTTCTCTTTGTTGTCCACACCAAAACTAAATAGTATAGCTCTATGGCCTAATATACTTTGCAGAATATATACAGAAAATCAAAGCAGCAACTGCAATATAACCTTCCAACCCATCTGTTAGCATTCATAGTACCAAGGCAGTTGATGAAGGAGAAAAAGACATTTTGACCTTACCTGGCTATAAATTCTTTAAACAAAACAAAACAACAACAACAACACCAAAAATAAACCAAAAACCAAAAACAAACAAACAACAACAACAACAACAACAAAAAAAACAGCCTACCAGATAATGTATGCCCAGTTGTATAAAGTGGTAAGGCTATGATGGGGTCACCAACCTCTCTGACTAGGCTTGAGGTCTGCTATATAAGAGGGAATACATTTCTGCCACTTAAACTCTAATTTAAAAAACTCATGGCTGGGGAAGTAATGGGTCATAAGTATAGGGGAGGGAGTATGTTTAGCTAAAATTGACAAAATATTAAACTGTTTTCTGATTATTTATATTTATACTCACAGACAAATGCTACTCTAAACCTTAATCAGAAATGTAAACTGGTTTAATTAAGTTATGAACAGCTTTTAACACAATGTGATAAGCATTGCAGTTGAATAGAAACAAAAACATGTCAATGTAACAACAGCTTTACGGGGAAAAAACAGTTAATACAGGGACACAAAACTGTTCAAGGTATGGAAAAATAAGTAATAGCTGTGTGCTCAGCCATAAACAAGACTTTTGTAGCTCTCCCTATAAGAGTCAAAGAGCATTGCAGAAGAAGGGCCTAAAAGACTATGAGCTAGAAGAATGGCTATGAAGTGTCATTATTTAGGCACTCAGTCATTCTAACAATGAACCCAATGCAACTGGATTTGCCTACACTGAGCCTGCCAAAAAATAGGGGAGGGGCTCCAGAGGTCCTGTCCTCAACCAGTGACATGGGGGCCAATGATAGCCACTGGGAATGGAGAGTCACTGTTGACAGTTGAGTAACCCCTTGTTAATCTCACCAGGCTAGAACCTTTGGCTCTGAAAACAAAAGAAAAACATAAGTGTGGAAGGGGAACTTGTAGGGAGGAGGGCAGACTGATAGAAATGGGAAGGTGAGAGAGGGGTAATCTAAACAGACTATGCACGGAGAAGAAGATGTCAATGAGCGAACTTAATTTAAAATGTATCCATTATTTCTTAATGCCATAATTAGAATGTTGATAGGAGTCCAATGGAGGAAATTCAGAAAGTTGATCACGTCTATTCATTAGAGCACTAGCTCTTCGCGTTTTAATGAGTCGAATGACTTTGCTGGCATCATGGCAACTAAAAAATATCAAACTACAATATATGCTCTAACTCCATGAAATCCAACTATTAAAGCTTAGTTACTGGCTATTGTTTCATTGACCACGAAGTTTTTTTCTTCTGTTCAATTGAAAGCTCATCACATCGTGTAAAGCTCTGCTTCTTACTCAATTAAACTGGTTGACTTACCTTTGTGTGCCCAAACAATGACAGAGTGCTAGACTCACAGTAAAAATGCAATTAATATTTTGAATGAATTAATATTTATTGAGACGTTTTTAGAGCTGTTTTAGGCTCATAGCAAATTTGACCAAGTAATTCAGCATAATTTGCATATTATAGCACATTATGCAAACCATGCAGTTTTTAACAAGGTTAGCTAAATGTGGAATATTCTATAGTTGTAGATGAATGTATAATGGCATATGTCTAGTATTATATCATACACAGTAGCTTCCACTACACTCTGTTTCGTTATTCCTTTTTTCTCAATCCTGGAAACCATGGACATTTTAAGTGTTTCATTGCTTTTTATTCCACAATGCCATAGATTCATGAACTAAGAGTCTTTTACAGATAGGCTGTTTAACTTAGTAATATAAATTTAAGGTTCTTCATAGTTTGATAGCTCATTTACTTTTAGCATTGAATAATTCCTTATCCAGCTATACTACCACTTATTTATCCATTTATCTACTGAAGGGCATCTTGATTGCTTCCAAGTATGGCAATTTTGAATAGATCTGCTATAAACATTTATGTGCAGGGTTTTATTTGGACATAAGTCTTAAAATCCTTTGGAGTGTGTTTACAGGGGCATATGATGTGTGTGTGTTTGTGTGTGTGTGTGTGTGTGTGTGTGTGTGTGTGTGTGTGTGTGTGTGTGTGTTTGTAAGAGACTACCAATCTGTCTTTCAAGTAACTTGTCATTTTTCATTCTTTCCAGCAATAAGTGTTGCTCCAAATTCTGGTCAGCATTTACTGTTCTCAGAATTATGGATTTGGATCATCCTGATTGGTATGTAGTAGCATAGTATCATCTCACTACTGTTTAGTTTGTATATTTTTAATGATGGGTGTTATAAGGCATCTCTTCTTATGCTAATTTTTCATCTGCATATCTCATTTGGTGACCTGATTGATAATATTTGCTGCTTTATCTCTTCTTCTTTTTTCTCACTCCTCCTCTCCTCATTGTTGTTATTATTGTTAGCAGTAGTAGTGTTGAATTTTAAGCATCTTCTCTATACTTCATAAAAAGAGCTTCCTCTATCTTATGTATGTATTTAATTTTACCATGACTTGCCTTCTTTGAAAAATGTTTAATTCTATGTAACTTCTGTTCTTCTGAAATGCATTTATAACTAAAGACTTTGAGAATTCCTCATTACAATATTTGGTGCCAGAATTTACAATTTTGTAAATCAATGGTTCCCAATAAGAAGAAACCAGGAGCTAGTGTGATACACATTTTTTAAAATCTTTTTCTTTAAGATTTATTTATTTATTTCATGTATGTGAGTACACTGTCTCTGTCTTCAGACACACCAGAAGAGGGAATCAGATCCCATT
>NC_034595.1:41703044-41710154 GCF_900095145.1 Mus pahari | reverse complement strand
CCAGCTGCGGGTCCCCTCACCCGCAATCAGTGCTCTTAACTGCTGAACCATCTCTTCAGCCTGTGATACACATTCTTAACGTTCAAGACCAGTCTGGTGTACTGTTTACATTATAGTGCAACTTGAGACACCAAGTAAGTCTATCTCAATAATAATAGTAATAATAGTGATAATATAAATGATAATACAATTAAGACTACCCTGAAACCATTTTAAAATAAATTTCCAGTGTGAAGCTCTCAGAGTAGGATTGGTTAGTTCAGATTGCCACTGAAATCTTCTCTTTCTTTTTAAGCAAATATAGATATATATCCAAAAAAAATGATATTCAAAGAACACTTTAAAGGGCATACTCCCCCCTAAGAATAATATTCGTTCTTATAGGAATAATATACACAATGCTTTCAGACTAGTCAAGAACACTTTAAATGATTCTTTGGTCTGGATGCACAGCTCATTGCCTGACTCACAAGTCTTAAAATATTAGATTATATGTTTACAGAAGCAACTAGAGAGCTGCATACTATTTGTTTCAGTCTTTATTTCCCTTTGATCTTTTACCTCTAATCAGACGAGGACATGCTATTGAGCTTCCTCTGCATTCTGTCACTCACACAATCTGCTATGATAAGGAAGGCAGTTGAGCTTCTACTACTGTTCAGCATGCTGGGAATACAATATGTCATAGTATGTAGTGCCCAGTGTAGATTATTTCTGGTCTTTACTTGCTTCCTAACTGTACCTTCTCAGACACAACTGTTACTTCATAAATTATAAATTCTTCTAGAATGAAAATGATATCTTTCTACATATTTTGAGAGACTTAGTATTTTAAATATCTTTAAACAACACCATAATTATACCATCTAACATGAAGTTTTAGACATTTTGTTGTTTTGTTCAATATGTCATTCCCAAAAGATTTAAAATACTTCAAGCAAAATCATATTCTTTTTTGAAACTTTTCTCTACACTTATTTTCCTGACAACTTGAGTCACACATTCCAATGTTGCCCAACTGTTACTAGAAGTTTGTTATCTAACATCCTGGAGGGTTGTTGTTTTGTTTTGTAATAACTATAACCCATAAGGAATATATATTGTGATTTCTTAAGTTTGTAATGTATATAAAATGTTAACATTTTCTACATGTATCAGATGTGTTTCCCTAATTATCCCACCTTTATCCCACCACTTTTATCCAATATACACCAGAGATTATATACTGAACCTAAAACACTATTATTGGAAGTTCAAAAGCTTCCTAGAGCACACAGCTTCCTGTGATCTGATCATTTTATAATGGGTCAGCCTTTCTGACATTGAACAAGCTTATAGTTCAAACAGTATGTGGATGCCAGTAAAGTGAACCTGTCTAAATTTCATTCAGCTTTTTTATTATTTAAAATAAAATTATTTACACCATTCTCCCTCTCCTCCTTCCGACTTGAACCATCTAACATCAGAGGAAGATGTTAACATTAGAGCTGTGTGCAAGGCAGAAATTTTTAGGAACAATGCAAACAATGAGGTCAAGAGTCTGAGCCCCAGAACTGGTCTAAGTTTCTTTGTTTCCTTTACCATTCTACCTGTATAGCAGAAGTATCCCTTACCCAGTAATAAATTGTCTCCCTATGAATTTTGGGAAGTGTTCACAAATTAGACATACCTCTGCCATCTTCATGCTCCATCCATCCAGAGACATTCAGAATATCACCACTTAATACATTCTACGGGACCAAGCAGCCTCACCTCAAAACCAATTATTTTGTTCAATAAAAATATAGTAGGATAAAATAAATCACAGTAAGAATTTAGAAACTTGGACTGTCATTAATAAAGTCTTAGGATTTGTATCAATCTAGGTTCATGGTTAGTTCCTATTGAGTGTGTTGTACCACTGTCAGAGGCTAGGTGAACTTGCACTCTGAGGGAGGTTCTTCTCCCAGTTACCCTTTAAATATTATTTAGAAGTATGTCTTTCAAGGTGTAGAGACCTGTCTTAGTCATTAAGAACACTTGTTGCTCTTGCAGAGGAGTCTGGTTCTATACCCAGCACCCATGTGGCAGCTCACTATCCTCTGTAACTCCGGTTTCGGGGATAGGACAGATGCTTTCGCCTTAGCAGGCAACAGGAACACTTTTACTGCATTACATCCATAAGGCAAAAGAACTATACTCAAGATTTCAAAAAAAATCATTTAAAGAAATACATTTTCAAGTGCCACTTTAAAGCAGTTCCAACAAGTAAAGGTGACCACAATAAAATAAAATTGCTGTGGCATATCAAATATTATTTAAAGTGCGTTAAATTCAGTTTGGGGTCAGGGAATGTTGCAACTGGCTCTCATAAAACAACTCTACTCCTCCCTAAGAGCAAGCCATATAAAATTACAATTTAAGAATCATACCAGAAGACAACCCTGTGGTCAAATGCCCTACTCATATAACAACAAGCATATGTGTTAAGTCAAAAGCATATGATATATTTGTAATGTATGTATTTACTTAAACTGTGTCAAAACATAGCTGTAAATTATTCTCATTTTTAAAATGTGTTGCTCCATTATGCTAAATTTTGTGAAGTTTTCTCCAACCTTCTGTACATATTTCATAAATCAGCTAGTAGTAGGCCACAACAACTTAAAATATCACTGTTTACTTTGGTTGCAGGAAACCGAGAAATCAAGTTGGAACCTACTTGCAGTTTTCCTCTCTGTTGATGAGCTTTCATAGTGCCAGAAGGTGCTTTGCAAGGTACTCAGAGAGAAAAGACATAAATAGTCTTCTTGTTGCTGACCCTGCATGACACAGTGCTGAGGTACCAGCAAACAAGTGATCTCAGGCACAATAGTGACTTGGAAGTGATGAGTGTAACGTTTTGGGATTGAATGTAAGGCCTATTCCTCGGGAGGGAATTTATGGCTGGTACTGGAAACATGGTCAAAAGTCCTATGGCTCTAGAGGCCATGGACTTTAGGTAGGATTCTACCACTGTTTATGTACTAAGAAACATGTTGCCAAGTTGCCTTCAAAATGTTTATGCTTAGACCCATAGAGTAGTGATGCCCTCAACTCTGGTCTGAAAAGTTTCTCTCTGCTGTGGTCAATAACATAATGAGTTGAAGTGCTGAGAATATGTGTCTGTTGAGTGATTAGTGCTATATGGAACATTTATCACACAGGCCTAGATTTACTAACATCATGGAAGAGGGGCAGAAAGAATGTGAGAGTTGGAGGATATGAAGGAGTTCTGTGAAGTGTTGCCTCCTGAGCAGAGCATGGCCGTGCATGTGATCAAGACATGTTTAACTATCTAAAATGTTGAAAGAATAAATAAGAGATATTCTAACAAAAATGTAGGTATTTAAATGATGCAGTTGTAGATTCAAAGATCTGTACACTTTTCACATTAAAATTACTCTTCCACAGGAAAAAAAAATCTTATTTTTAGAATGTCACCCAAATTTCAGTTCAATTCCCTTACAGGTAATTGCTTGGTGTTAAAAGGGAAAGGCTCTCCATTATAATCAACCAACATCAACCTTGATTATTGCCCACAGTCTAGATAAAAATGAGCTGTATTCTCATAGTAACTGTGTATAAAGATTCCTCCTAAAAGACCCAGGCCAGTGTTTAAATATAAAAATGATCCCCCACAAGATATGGAATGGTATTTTAATATCAGAAGTATAGGAGATGTCTAAAGGCATTAATTCCTATAATGCTTCAGTGAACAGGAAACAAGTTCCAATATCCCTAACCAAATAGTCAATGTGTAACATATACCAGATACTAAATTCAATTTTCTGCTTGGGTAAAATAGAATAATATTTCACCTCCTATTCCTATTTATGACTAAAATTGCTGATGACACTGAAAATGAAATGTTAAAATTGTGTGATCAAGATATTTTTGATAAATTCAGAAATGATCATTTAAAAATTCTATAAATTCTCAATATGTTGAAGTATCCAGGCATTAATGAAAAATAATCATAACTACTACTGACTTTTAAATTGTAGGCATTCATTCAGAATACAGTAAACTGATGCATCGATTCTAGCCAACCCATTACCTTTCAATATATATAAAGCATAGTTGATGAATTGTCAACAGATTTTAAAATTCTGTACCTACTAATTTGGTCAAGAGGAATGCATTAGAGTAAAGGGGAGTCCCATTAATAAAATTCATAAGTCTGGATATACTGATTATTGCTCACTACTGGGTATGTATATCTTACATGAACCTAAAGTTTAGAAAGTGATAGAGACTGATCCTTGGAAGTTTATACACGAGCTCAAAATTAATTTAAGACTTCTGGCCTTAAACGGAATAGGGAGTACAAGATTCATAGTTATCTTTGACTTCAGACTTGATCGACTTGTTACAGGGTTTGCATGCAAGGCGAAACGCAGCTGCACAGCTAATTTCAGGCTCACCAGTCTTGACAACACTCCCTTTTATAAGCAGCTGGTGATTAGCCATATGCGAAAGTGTGATTGAACTCCAGATGGAGTTGACTTCTTCATATAGCTCTAGTCTATTTGATGTGGGGACAGATATCTTTAGTGTTACTGACTATTGAGTCACCTTGTTTCTTTAATATAGGATGAGGATGAATTTTTTTTTAATATCTTCCAGTCAAAAGTGGATTAGGACTGAGACAACGATTCTTTTCTACCTGTTAGCAACAAGTACAACAGAGGTCAGATACAATTGGGTGGCTTTCTCCCGGACCAGCTTTGGGTAAGGCACATTCTACACAGGTTCAGATATAAAAAAATCTATAATTATATGAATAATGTTCTACTGCTTTCTTTGTCTTCAGAATATAAATACATGACAAGAGAAATTCCAAAACATGTCGGTGATAAGATGAAAATTACTGTTTAATTTTAATCAAAATAATTAAAGACTTTTATCCCTTCGAGTCCTCAGCATACACTAATCAAAATGAATGGTTTTCTAAATAGTCATCCTGTGTCTTCAAATATGATCCAGTATGCCAAAGGCAATCAGACAGTGTAATCTGTTAAAATAAAATAATCAACTTATCATAAGTGTTAGACTGGTAGCCTTTGAGTCTGAGAGATCATTTTGCTCAGAACTTACCCAATATTTGATGCCTAAATTTTTATTTTGTACTCCAAATAATTTCATAAATATCTATCACAGATATAGATTCAGGGAATTTTGATTTTTACATCCATCTATGTTTATTGTTTATTGTGTAAATAGCCAATCATGATTTCACTTCAAGCTCATAACAGAATTTCATCACTATGACACAGTAAACTTTTCTTATTATTTCACAATTGCAACTATGATATGACACTACCGTCAGCTTTTACTATTATAATTTGAATTGACAGAAATACTTAAAATGTGTTTGTTATGGTATCTATGTGTGTTAAAACTCTGGATTCAATGGCCAGTAACTCCATCCCCCATGAAAAAGTAAATTTTCTCCAACTTTCATCTTTTACTTCTAAAAACAATCAAACAAATCTACATGATTCAAAGCCAAATGCTTAATTATAAGTGCACTTTTTCTATGTAATCTGTACATGCATAATTTTTTGTCAAACCTATATCTTTCTAAACTATCTTTTCTAGATTCCTAATGTTTTCACTCATGAAGAAATAGCAATCTCTAGATATCTTCAATGAATTATGTAAAGTCTGAATAGTGGACTTTTCATACAATCTGGAAAATGATGTCTGATATAATATGGGTTTTTGAATGAGTGAGTTAATTAAGTATGTAGTATGCAAGAGTCAAAGAACAAATAGTAACTATCAAGTGTAAGTCTCAGATGATAGCAAAACATTATCGAGTCAGCTTACAATATATATCGTCTTTGGGAGAGGATCATCATCAAAAGGGGCCTTACAAACATCTGACAGAAGTGGACTAGGGAAGTTCAGACACAGGTGAAGTTCCCAGCTGAGCTTTATATCTATCATGAGCTTCAGATGAGAGCAGCTCCACCATGGATGAGCTTTCTGGGGCTAAACTGTTAGCTCCCATCCCTCACTACAACATTTATAACACAGGATAAACAATAATATCTATCAGAAATGGTTTACCAGCTAGCTAGTCTCAAGGACACGGTGGTTTTGATTTGACTTTGATTTCTTGTTTTCTTCCCTCCTAACTAGCAGTTATCAGAACCAACCTATTCTAATACAAGTGATCTTGGAGGACACTAAGAAATAAGCATGCTTAGATCAAAGATGGCTGATGGGGCAAGCAATCCCACTTCAGTGGCCACTTTCTTAAAGAGCACATTATGATTATCAATATAATGCAAATTGTATAGATGTATGCATAATTGGATAGGCACACTTGGGATACAATTGGCTTTTGTCATTGAATATGTCATTTTACTATGCACACAGACAGGAAAAGCAAAACCAGCTAGCTAATATCAGCAACAATTTCCAGTTAGCAAATATCAGCAACAATTTCAATGCTAAGTAGCATGGACTAGATCTCATATGGAAAGAAAATAAATCATATTCCCCATATAACCAATTTACCACATGTTAAAATATCTTAATGAAATCCATTTGTCATCTATGATCAATTCTGCAATTTTCCCTTGGAATTACATATGTAAATAAATCATTTCTGAACAACTATGCAAATAGCCTGAAAGAAATATTTACAACAAATAATAAATAAGACATATTCATTAAATTGTGACCTACAATAATTGGAGACAATAACCAGCACAATAAAGTTGTTCTAGCCATTAATTTATTCCTTATATAAGTAAAAATACAACATTGCTAACCAAAGTCTATGTTCACTAAGACATATTTTACTACAAAGATGTAAATGACTCTGGGCGGGAGAGATAGCTCTGTAGTTAAGAACACTGAGTGTTCTTCCAGAGGTCCTGAGTTCAATTCCCAACAACCACATGGTGGCTCACAACTATCTATAATAGGATCTAATACCCTCTTCTGGTGTGTCTAAAGACAAGGACAGTGTACTCCGATATATAAAATAAATTAATCTTTTTTAAAAATTACTCTCTTTGCCTTGTGCTTATGAATCAAGATATAAGTTCCCATTTGTCAATTCTTGATTTTACA
>NC_034595.1:41671248-41701551 GCF_900095145.1 Mus pahari | reverse complement strand
CAATGGAGGAGCTAGAGAAAGTACCCAAGGAGTTGTACGGGGCTGCAACTCTGTAGGTGCAACAACAATGTGAACTAACCAATACCCCCTGAGCTCGAGTCTCTAGCTGCATATGTAGCAGAAGATGGCCTAATCGGCCATCATTGGGATTAGAGGCCCTTTGGTCTTGTAAACTTGATATGACCCAGCACAGGGGAAGGCCAGGGCCAAGTAGTGGGAGTGGGTGGGTAGGGGAGTAGGGGCGGTGGGGTTGTGTATAGGGAACTTTCGGGATAGCATTTGAAATGTAAATAAAGAAAATAAGAAAGAAAGAAAGAAAGAAAGAAAGAAAGAAAGAAAGAAAGAAAGAAAGAAAGAAAGAAAGAGAAAGAAAGAAAGAAAGAAAGAAAGAAAGAAATATATACTTGATATGTCTTATCTTGATAAACACACTGTCAGCCAAACCTATTTTGTGCCGAAGAGAGAAAAGCAAATAAATTATCTTCCTTTGGCAAGAAATAAAATTGTAATAAAACAAGTAGTAGTCTAATTTGTACTTGACTTTGGGTCAAAGATTTCACATACAAAACAGAAAGAAGTCTTAACAAAGTAGTTATGATTCTCTGTCCTTAAACAATTTGTTTTCAAATCCCAAGTCTGCATTAAGACGTCACATGCCCAGGGGAAGTGGGTTACCTTACTAAAGGACAATAATCATACATGTAATCATACATGTAAAATGAAGACAGCATGACCTACCTTTCAGATTTTGAAAGTAGATGAAATAATTTGCATAATGAATTTACCATTTAGTTCTCAATCATTGTCATCTGTTATTATCAGAATTGCAATTCCTCCACATGCAAAGGAAGTGAAGTATAATGACGGTAACTGTTGAATTAAAATTACCACTTACTTGATGTGTTTTGTATGAACCACCTCCAGTCCTCTAACTCCGGGTGAGTGGCTATGCACCTCTATGGGAGAGAACCTCTGCACAGATATACACAATTTTTAATCTAATGAGCAAAATAAATTTCTATAGATTTTCGTGATACTGAGCTTTGTAATAGTGTTTTAGTTAACAAAAATTAATCTTGGCAATGGGATACAGGAGATGAGAAGGTGGGACAATCACACCTCAACTATGTGTCATTACTGTTGGAATCTGTTGGTGAAAGGGACATGCATGTGCCGTGCGAAAGACTCGTGAAAGCTGAAGGGCTTTGGCTCCATAGGTGCTGTTCCTGAGCACTTAACAGAAGCAGAAGCCATGTTAAAGGTCGCAAGAGGCTGGAAGCCTTGACAGACAGTTTGCTAAACCTGCTGTTGGGCAGAACATATGAATGTATTTTAAAAAATAAATACACGTAATGATCTTCTGAATGGAATAACACAGCGTAGGGCTTTTCATGCAGAATATTGAAAGTGCTACCCGGATTTCTGCTGCTCCCAATGGCGAAATTCAAGAGAAGATAAAAACAGTCTAGGAAATTAATTGTTATTTATAAAGAAGCCAAGAGATGCTAGGTTAGAAAATAAGGCTTATTTCTTTTTGCCTATGAAAATCTTATTAGTATATAATTATGTCATTCCCCCCTTCCATTTCTTTCCCCCAGAATCTCCCATGTCTTGACTTCCTTGTTCCTTCTCAGGTCAATGTGGTTTTTTGGTTATTCTCTCTCTCTCTCTCTCTCTCTCTCTCTCTCTCTCTCTCTCTCTCTCTCTCTTTTGCGCGTGCGCGCACGCACACACACACACACACACACACACACGCATGCATTTACATATAAATACATAAACAAAACCAGTTGAGTCTGTTTACATGTATTTATATGATATCAGGGCTGACCACTTGGTATTGGTTGGTCAATTAATTAGTGATCTCATTCCTGGGCATATTATTATTTTTTCTCTCTCAGCTGTCGTTAGCTGCCAGTAGTTCCTTGTCTGGAGTTGAGATCCTGTGAGACTTCCCACTTCAGTGTTAACATGTTGTTGTTGTTGTTGTTGTCCTGAACAGGTCAACAGGTCTTGTTTAGGCAGCCATGTTGTTGATATTTCATGGGTGTGACTTCACTGACATTTCCAGGAGACACATTCTCATAGTAAACATCCTGTTCTTCTGCTCTTGATATCTTTCTGTTTCTTCTTCGACAGTATTTCCTTAGGTGCAGGAGCTAGATTGTAAATGGTCAGTTGGGGCTGCATACCACGAGATCACTAGTTTTCTGCAGTTTGATTGGTTATGGTTGTCTAGGCAACAGTCTCTAGCTGTTGAAAGAAGTTTCTTTGCTGAGGAATGAGAACTCTGCTAATCTTCTCTAGAGTTTGTTGTGTTTTCTGTTGACTGTGGTGAGATAAAATTTCAAATTGTTTTGGCTTAATCTCTCTAATTTCTGAGAGTGATGAACACTTTGAGATATTTGGACTTTTTTGCCATTTTTTATTTCATCTTTTGAGAAATCTCTGTTTATATCAAAAATAACCTTTTGTTTGGATAACTTGGGGTTTGTTGTGTTTTATGAATTCTTTACACAACACGGTTATGAATCTTATATCAGATATTTGGCTAGCAAATATTCCCTCCCTCTCCTGGGCTTTCCCTTTTTTCAACTGGTTATTTCCTTAGTTGTGCAGGAGCTTTTGTTTATAAGAAATACTTAAATCTTTAACAAAAAGATTCGGTCAAGATTATAGTTCTTATGGAAATGTTCCAAAGGAAGTGTGTCTGAAATCTTCATGCTTTTAATTTTCTGGCTTAAGTCACAAGAGCCTGAACTTTGAGACTAAGGTGCACCTCACAACAGAATGTGATAATCTGTCCTTTTCAGGGTATTGTGAATGCATGTGACCAGTGAGAGGAATTCTCTCATCATGGCAAAATGTATTTTGCAAATGTGAGTATAAACGTTATCATCATTTCTGCCCCTCATGCCACTTACTAGTCTTCATGAAAGGATCAGTCAGTGATTTCGCTCACTCACCCTCAGTAAATTAATCTGAGAGGCCAGACCAATACCATCTTATGGTCAGGCTCCATATTACTTTGAACTGGAGTTAACTACCAAGCCTGTACCTAGCACTAGTCTCCTGGTCACCCTTAACAGCCACCAATCAGAAGGAAAGCAGAAGTTACGATCGTACCTAAAGATATTTGCTTATGAAAGTTTATGGATTGGCTCCTAGCACCAGCCAATCAAAGGGCAGAAAATTCCATAATAGTCCCCCAATCAGATGTGTGTCAAGCTGAAAACTCCCTTGCTTGTTTGCTTATCTCTATAAATGTTTGCTTGAAAGTGGGCTAGGCGTTCACCCTCCTATCCTGCTGGGTCAGTAAGGAAAGTGTGGCCCAAGCTTGAGTTTGAATAAAGACCCTAGTGCGATTGTGTGGGAATTGGCTCCTTGGTGGTCTTTGGGGGGCTCATGAAATAGGCACAAGAAATTAATAGTCCATAGAAATCACTAATGCTAACTGGGAATGTTTCAAGTGCCATCCTCTTCCTCATTTTTTTCTCATATAGAGCTCTCATAAAATTCAGACAGGATCACAGCCAAACATTAGGCAGGGCATAGAGAACTACATAGAAGAGAGAGAAGGAAGGATTGTAGGAACCAGAGGAGTCTAGGACCCCACGAGAAGACAGTCCACAGAACCAACAAAGAGGGACTCACCGACACTGCAGTGACAATCACAGAGACTGTATGGACCTGAGCTAGGCCCTCTGCATATATGTAGTGGCTATGTATCTTGGTATTTTTGTGTTACTTTTAACAGTGGGAGGGGTGTCTTTGAATCTTTTGCTTGCTCTGGTGCCCTTTACCTTTTACTGGATTGCCTCATTCAGCCTGGATATGAAGATTTGAACCTAGTATTTTGTAATTTGTAATGCCAAGTTCAGTTGATATCCCTGAGAGGTTCGTTTCAAAAGGCAACAGTGGAGGAGTGTTTCTGGGGAAGAGTGAAGATGGAGCTTGGGGGTAGCTTAGAGGAGAGGGGAGACAGGAGGTTCCTGCACTCAGGATGTACTGTATGAGAAAAGAATAAATGACAATAAAATTCAGACAGGACTATTATGAAGAATCCTATGAAGGCTAGGGAGAGTTACACATGCAAAAGACACAAGATCTCAGGCCTTGATCTTGACTGGGTCCCTGTAGACTGCTGATACTTTAAAAGCCAAGGAAGTGAGATTTTGAAAAAGAACCCAACACCACTTCAAGCCACTTGAACGGAATTGCTGCACAAAGAACACACCTCCTTTTCACAAAGACTGAGCAAAGTACAGATTTGTAAGGAAGCATGTAACTGCTCTTTTCTCAGGTCACTGTGTGTTGGGATCGTCAAAGTTATTGATTACAGATACAGGTTTTCAATGCATCATGGGTAAATTTTTGTCAAAATGAAAGTTCTGTTTTGCATTTTATTCTTTCATTTATTTCTCAAATATATCATTTCTCAAATGCTTCCTTGCCCTACCTTTCTATATCAAATGACAAAACTAAACTATCACTTTTTTGAATTGCAAAATAATAATAATTTATTTATTTAGTAATATTTTCAAAATCTTTAGTAACACCTATCATTTTCCCAAATAGGAAATTAATAAATGTCAGTGTCATTTACAGGCTCTAATATTTGTAATTCTTCATAAGGTACGAAAATAGTGTGATTTGCAAAGCTATAAATTTGGCATGTTCCCCTCCTGTCAATCCATTAATGCCACCTACCTCAGACATTTTCTACCAAATGGCTCATATTAAAATAACTCCTGAGAGCTATTTTTACACTATATTAAAATCATATATATGGAATATATCATAAAAATTTCTTTATTTCTATTTAGGAGAGCTTTGATGTTAAACCTTAGGAAACTCCAAGTTTGACTGACTTCTTTTGGTACTAAATCATTGAAAAAAATAAATCATACATTTTGTTATTATTTACATAGTCTAATTTTTGAGAGTTTCATTCATTTGGTGCCTCATTAATAAAACAAAGACTGTACAAGTTGTTACTAATGTATATTTGTAGACAACTATCATTTTCTCATATAAAACTATCGGTTGGACAATTTGCATAATTTTTAATATTTTTATTTATACAAATTGAATTATATAATGTATTTCAAATCATATTTGTTAAAATGGCTAATTTTCTTTGTAAGGGCCTTATACATGCTAGGTAAGTGTTCTACCTTAACATGTTCCCAGCTTGGTAAGTGGTTTATATGCAAAATACATTACTACTTCCTACCATTAATAGTAACTATGCACAACCAAACTTTACTTTGAGATAGGCAAAGTACTTTTCATTTGCTGGAATTACTGCAACAAACTATCAAAGACAGGATGCTTTAAACAGTACAAATATACTTCCTCCTGGTTCTGGGGGCTAAGCATGTAAGATCAATATGTTGGCTTCCAGAGAAACCTATTTTCCCTCTGTTCGTGTGCCCATTACTATGTATGCATATATGAGTTCTAATTTCTATTTCTCATAAGGATATCCACTACATTGTAATAGGGTCTACTCTAAAGAACTCTTAGCTAATTTGCATTTTTTAAAATATTATATCTCCAAAATAAGATTGCCTCCAAAGTACTGGGAATTGGTAATTTTCAACTATAAACTATAAACTGGGAAAGGAAGACACAACTAAATCCATAATAGACTTGATTAAGTATTTCTCCAAGGAAAATGTACAAAGGGTAACAGCACACAAAGAAGATATTCAACAGACAAAAATCATTATGAAGTATAAGTCAAAACCACAAGCCAGATACAATAGGTGTTTAATAGGTACAGTTTCCATTATTTCAAGATAAGTTATCTAGAAAGTGAACTGAGGAAGAAAGGAGAGTAATGAAACAGAGGAGAGAAGTTGGGATGAGCATGACTACAATACACGATGTCGTTGATAGCAGTTCTTTGTATGAAACCAAGCATGTGTGCAATGAACATATATCAAGAAAGACGGATGTGGAATGGGTAAATATTATGGTTATTCAACAATGTGAGTGAACTCAATGCCTGAACTGTACATATACAATTGTGAAAATGGTAAATTTTGTAGATTTGTTTGTTACTGTGATTTTAAAAGATATTTAACAAGCTCCTCAGTAAATATAATTATATTATCGCTTTCCAGGTGAGATAAGAGGCACAGAATGATGAAACTGAGACAATTAACAAGTAGCAAAAGCAGGCCTGGAGGCCTGGTTTATCTCAACTCACACCAAGGATTCCCATATAGAACTAGAGTGTGCTGACCACAACTCTCAGTGTGCTTCAACCATTAGCTGGAGAAAGTGTTGAAGATAATTATGAAAGTCTCTGAAATACATAAGTCTTCCCAGAGGAAGTTTAATTTATTAATGTTGTGTGAGTCATATTACTGAGGTCCATTGTAATGATTTTTCTCCTTCTGGGGTGATAGTTGTATTGTTATAATGCTAGCATCACTTGTTTCCACGTGATAAAGCAAGCAGGACAAAATGTCTTTTGTCAAGTAAGAGGAAAACCTATCCTACCATGTACTCACTCGGCTTTGAAAACTAGGAGTTTTTGTCAATTAGTATGTTAGAAATAGTTATTAAACTACTTATTAATCTGAATTGCAAACTAGCAGATCCCTCACTTTGTTTTGAAGAAGAAATTAGGGCTGAGAGTTATGCAATATTTCTGGAATGCCAAGATTTGTGCTTCATTTTCCCTTAATAAGCCTGACAGCAAGGTGAGACTCTCAAGAGAAATATTTTTTCAGCCAATTTCTTCTTGACTTCATAGTTTATAAAGCAAAGCAGCATCTAAGATACAAAGAAAATACAAATTAATAAAACACAAAACGAGAGCCACATGTCATTTGTGGTGAAGATTTATGCACATAAACTGCCTACTACTTTTTTTCAAACAGACCCTATAGACTTCCCGTTGCCATGGTAACTACACATTTTTATTGGATGCAAAGGAGTAAATGGATGAGCACTGCACAGGTAAATCATCACCACCAGCGTTGTTGGCTTCTGAGTGGTGGAAACAGCACGCATTGTCACTCCCCAAAATAAAACAATCATAATCATCACTTAAAAACTAAACAATTTCCCCTTAAAACTTTCTTTTGGTGCTACTTAACTGATTACTCACAAAGAGAATGGTTCTAATGGATTATTGACAATTTGTTATTGAAACAGATAAGGCAACTAGACTGCAAAAGGGAAGTACAAAACACAACAACCCAAACTGACACTCAAACTGCCCTTCCATCTACTTATGGAGAAAGATGGTCAGGGTGAGGTCTGAAGTCACTTTTGGAAGTACAAGCATGTTTCACATAATCACAGATTATTTTTGGAAGAGAAGCTCTCAATTGTTTCTGTCTGAAAGAATTGCAGGGATTGAAATGTAGTGGAGCCTGAGGAAATGAAGGTCCAGCTACAGGCCCAAAGTGGAAGGTCAAGGGGAGGTCCCAAGGCCTGACACTATTACTGAGGCTATGAAGAACTCACAAAAAGGCATCTATCATGACTGCCCTCCAAAAGACCCAACAAGCAGCTGAAAGAGTCACATGTAGATATTTGTACCCAACCAATGGACAGAAAGAGCTGACTCCTGTTGTTGAATTTGAGAAGGCTGAAAGAAGCTGAGAAGGGTGAACCTGTAGGAGGACCAGCAGTCTTAATTAATCTGGACCCCCCAAAATCCTTCAAACACTGGTTCACCAAACAGACAGCATACAACAGCTGATATGAGGCCCCCAACACATATACAGTAGAGGACTTCCGGGTCTGTGTTCATTCAGAGATGATGCACCTAACCCTCAAGAGACCGGAGGCCCCAGGGAGTTTAGAGGTCAGGTGGGGTGGGGAGTGTGGCCATCCACATAGAGATGGGGTGGGGGAAGGAGGTATGGGATATAGAGCAGTCGGAGGGTGGATGGGGAGGGGCAAAGAATGGAATATGGAGTGTAAAAAAATGAATTACAAATAAAATTTTAAAAGATTATAAATAAATTAAATGTTGGTAAAGACAGAGAAAAGCAGACTGTAATTTTTAATTCCTTGAAAGTTAACCTAATGTTCATATAGGGATTCATGTAATCCATGTGTTTATATAGATTTAGATACAGTTCTCAATTCTTTTTTGTTGATGGTGGTGGTGGTGCTTTGGGTTTTTTGTTTTGTTTTTGTTTAGTTTTGGGGTTTTTTATTTTGTTTTGGTTTTGAAACAGGCATTCATCTGTGTAATAGCTCAGATGTCCTAGAACTACTTTGCAGATCATGCTGGGCTCAAACTCGCAGAGCTCCACCTGCCTTTGCCTCCCAACATGCTCAGTGAGTTCTTATTTTTTATTTATGCCTAATCTGAAAGCTTTGGGAAAGCACAGAAATATTAAGACAATAATCCACTCTTCTACCTTAGAAAATGGAAATAATACATGATAAAATACTCAAAAGAGTCACGATTTGATAATGAAATCTTACAATGCCTTAGTCAGGGTTTTTATACCTGCACAAAACTACCAGCCCAGGAATGACACCACCCATAATGGGCCCTCCCTCCCTTGATCACTAATTGAGAAAAATGCCTTATAGCTGGATCTCATGGAGGCATTTCCTCAGCTGAGGCTCCTTTCTCTGGGATAACTCCAGCTTGTGTCAAGCTGACACACAAAACCAGCCAGTACAATATGTGTTCTTACTGCAGTATAGTTGTTAGGGACAGTTACATTTTATTTATTTTGATCACAAAATAAAGACTAAGGAATATCTTAATTGCTTCCTTTTCAGAGAGATGTGTTAGCATGAAAAAATTATAAAGTCCTGTGGAAATAAAAGAAAAACACACTAGAGTGCATCCATCTATAGGCAAGATCTGAAATATTATTAAGAGAAAACTCTGATTATAGTTAATTTTACCACATATAGAGTACAAATCAGATATTGTGTTAAATGCTTACAAATATCACAGTGCAGCAGTTAATAGAATAACACACGTGCACACACACACACACACACACACACACACAAACACATTCATATAATGTATATAGAGGTAATGTATACAATGGGTTTTGACCAAATTGAGCCTCCAACCTCCTCTTTTCTGCCTACTCATGCATCTCCCCATTTTCCTCAAAATATTATGTAATCTTCTTCTTTCTAACACATTTTTCTTTGCATGAATTAACTAAACCATACACCTAAGATGTAAATGCAAGGGGAACTGAAGTGAAGGTAAAGGTAAAGGAGAGAAAGAATTTGACCAGAACACATTATAGGCATATAAAAAACTCAATCAGTACATTTTAAACAAAGAAAATAATGAATCTCTGAAAAGTTACCCAGAAGGCAGCTCTAACACCAGAGATACTTGATAAATGGATCTTACCATGCTGAAGATAAATGGATCTTACTAGCACTTATTGTGGGTTTTTTTATGAAAAAAAAAAAATAGAGAGTAAGTCTCTAAACAGCTAGAGATTGCATGTTCTAGTCAGATTTCTCTGTCCACAAGAGCTTCAGTTTCTTATTTCTAAATCGCAGATAACAGACTCTTAGAAGATATAGTATTCACCGAAAATGACCTCCATTTCAACCTTAAAAAATATTTATCTTTTTGCACAATTGGTATGGTAGCTAGTTCATATAGCTATCCTTTATTATCTACAAACAAAGTTGCAATGACAAAGTGTGAAGACACTTTCTTGTGTCTTCAGATCTCTTCATTCTTCCAGGTTAATTGTAAGCTATTTTCAGAATTCCTAGCTCAGGTAGAAAAGCAACATCTTTGTCCATGATGCTCTTTCAGTTAATCTTAGGTCTTCTCCATTGACATAGTTATATGAAGGCAAATTTTAGCCTTCATCAAATTCTTAACATACAGAAAATTTACTACCGAGATGAAATCATTGCATAATACATGTAAATTAACTTCACTTTACACAGGTCCTGAATATAAAGTGATGAGTAAAATTGATGTCTTCTGTCAAGGACAGACCTATTTCTTTCAACTCCTTGCTTAGATCGAGCAAGTAATAATTTTCTGTATCACGAGAGCTTTGAGGAGTACAAGGCAATCATTCAATCCTCAAAATAGCACAGAGTATGTCAGAACTATTCACCTCGAAGTGTTTTCATTGCCTGTGAAATGTACCTCATCCTGATTAAGCTGAATTCCAAAACCTTCCCCCTTGGAGTACGTGCTGAATTCTAAAGCTGTACTCTTCTTTGCACCAAAGATATTCTGATCAGTTTCAATTATAAAAAATAAGCACTCTTAGAAACTTTGTGGAAGGAAGATATGGTATTGGCTTTTAATGCAGAGATTGATGTGTTCTATGTTAAACAACTTTAATGGTTAATATTTGTTAACTGATTTAATTTTTATTTATTTATTTTTCATAAGATAAGTCAGTATCTCTCCACTCACACATTGAATACCTGAAAAACTAAGCCTCTGTTTAGTTCTATATCCCAGTTTTTGATTGGGTTGTTTGTTTTTTAGTGATTACCTTCTTGAGGTCTTTATACATTTTAGATATAAGCCTTTTACCAGATGTGGGGTTAGTAAATATTTTTTCCCAATCTGTAGGTTGCCTCTTTGTCCTGTTGACTATGTCCTTTGTTGTACAGAAGCTTTTCAGTTTCATGAGGTCCTGTTTATTAATTTTTGGTCTTAGAGCCTGGGCCATTGGAGTTCTGTTTAGGAAATTTCTCCCCATGCAAATAAGTTCGAGATTCTTTCCCACTTTCTTTTCTATTTGATTCAGTGTATCTGGTTTTATGTTGCGGCCCTTTATTGAAGATGCTTACTTTTTTCCATTGCATATTTTTGGTATCTTTGTCAAAGATCAAGTGTTCATAGGTGTGTGGTTTTGTTTATGGGTCTTCAATTCTATTCATTGATCAACCTGTTTGTCTCGGTATCACTATTGCTTGAGGTCAGGGATGGTATTTCCCCCAGAAGTTCTTTTATTGTTAAGAATTATTTTCAATACTCTAGGTTTTTTGTTTTTCCAGATGAATTTGAGAATCGTTCTTTCCATATGTTTGAAAAATTATGTTGGAATTTTGATGGGGATTGCATTGTCCATCTCTAGTAGAAAGTCAGGACATTAAGTGGAGGGATGGGGTTGCCTTCCCATAATCAAAAACTCCAACCCAGAATTGTCCCTGTCTGAAAAAACTGCAGGGGCAAAAATGGAGAAGAGACTGAGGGAAAGGAGGTTAGGTGACAGGCTCAAATTGGAATCTAGCTCAAGGGAAGGCTCCAAGGCCTGACACTATTACTGGTGCTATGGTGTGCTTACAGACAGGAACCTAGTGGCTGCCCTCTGAGAGGCCTAACAAGCAACTGAAAGAGTCAGATGCAGATACTTACACCCAACCAGTGGACAGAAACCAGAGACCCTTGTGGTTGAATTAGGGAAAAGCTGGAAGAAGACCAGCAATCTAACCTGGACCCATGAGATCTCTCAGACACTGAGCCACCAAACAGGTAGCATACACCAGCTGATATGAGGTTCCCCCATGCATATACAACAGAGGACTGCCTGGTCTGGACTCAGTGAGAGAAGATGCACCTAACCCTCGAGAGACTTGAGGCCCCAGGGAGTGAGAAGGTCTGGTGGAGTGGGCATGAGGAGGTGAGGAGTGGGAGTGGAGAGATCCTCTTGGAGACAGGGGAGTAGGTATAGAATGAGGAACAGTCAGAGGGAGGACAGGGAGTGTGATAAAGACTGGACTGTAAAACAAAGGTTAAATAATAATAATAATAATAATTAAAAAGACTAAGTATCAAGTACTTCCTATCTGATCTATAACAGGACAATAGAAAAAAATCAGAACCAAACTCCCACTCAACACAGATGGACTAGAAACTCATCAAAGCTCACAGTGAACTACCCAACTTAAGATCCCAATATCACAAACAATATCAAAGAACAGTATGACATGTCCCTCTGAAGTATCATTCTATAGCGATGTTCCTCTATAAGAGCATTTCAAATGACTCTCAATACATAAAACTTAAAAGAATAATATAAAGTATGTGTTCAATAAATTAAAGGACTTTTAAAAAGGAAGTGAATAAACACCTAAAAAAAATTAAAGAGACTAAGAATAAACTCTTCTTTTTATAGTATAGAATAGAGTTTATTCATAGCATGAGGAGGGGAGTTGAGAGAAAGGCAGAGAGAGAGAGAGAGAGAGAAAGAAGAAGAAGAAGAAGAAGAAGAAGAAGAAGAAGAAGAAGAAGAAGAAGAAGAAGAAGAAGAAGAAGAAGAAGAAGAAGAAGAAGAAGAAGAAGAAGGAGGAGGAGGAGGAGGAGGAGGAGGAGGAGGAGGAGAAGGAGAAGGAGAAGGAGAAGAAGGAGGAGAAGGAGAAGAAGGAGGAGGAGGAGGAGAGAGGTGGGGGAGTAGAGGCTGGGCAGGAGCATGTGGAGAGAGATGGGGGAGGGAAAAGGGGAGGGAAGAGGGTAAGGAGTAGGAACAAAAGAAGAGAGAGCCAAGAATAAACTCTTGAGTAACATCCAAGAAAACACAAATGACTTAATGAAATAATCAAGACAATTCATCATGTGAAACATGAGTTCAACAAAGAGATTGAAATACCAACAAAAACCCAAGCTAAAATGAAAGTAGTAATGAAATATTCAGCACCTTAATCAAAACTCTCAGTGGAGAACCTTGCCAACAAAATGGATTACACAGAAGACAGAATACTCAGATCTGAAGACAACATAGAGCATTTGAATACTTAGTCAAAGAACACAAGCTAAAACAAACTCCCAAATAAAATATATAGGAATCTGAGACACTCATGAAAAGACCAAATCTATGAATCATGAGCATAAAAGAAGGATTACAATTCCAAAGTACACAACAGTTTTTTAAAGAATCAGAAGGAATTTTCCCAAAACCAAGGAAGAAGGTGCCCATGCAGATACAAGAAGCATATAGAACACCAACTAGATAGGATCAGAAAAGAATCTCCACGCACCATATTATAGTTAAATTGATAAAACATGCAGAACAAAGACAGGCTACTGCAAACTGCAAGAGAGCAACCGCAAGTCACATATACAAGTAAATCCATTAGAATGACCATGGAATTGTCCAAGAAAACTTTAAAATCAGAAGCTCTTGATTAATTTACTTTGACTGTATTACTAAAAGTATTAAAAGACTACATATCTTGTCCAGGTTAGTTTTTGGTCAACTTGACACAAACAAGGCTCGTCTGAAAAGGGAAACCGCAATTGAGAAAATATTTTCATCAGACTGCCTATAGACAAGTCTATAGGGTGGTTCCTTCGTTGCTGATTGATGTAGGAAGGTCCAGCCTATTGCTGGTGTTGCTACCCCTGAGCAGGCATTCCCGAGTCACACAACAAAACAAAGAGCGTCATGGCAAGCAATCCAATAAGCAGTGATCCCCCATGGCCTCTGGTTCACTTTGTGCTTCCAGGTCCCTGTCTTGGTTTCCTCTCATGATCATCTGAAACCTGCAAGGAGAAATAAATCCTTTATTCCCAAGGTTTGTTTTGGTCTTTTTTTTTTAAAGGATAGCAACAGAAAGCAAAGTAGAATAGATCTTGACATTAGAGTATTACCCATCAAAATTCTCTTCCATAGTTAAAAAAAAAAAAAGAAAGAAAAATATTAATGATACAAACAGGCTAAAAGAATTCCTGTCCATCACACCAGCATATTTGAAGGAATGCATAGAACTGAAGAGAAGAGTACACATAACTAAGGGACTACAAGAAGAAAAATAATCACTCTACATTAACAATTCAAAGTAGTACTAAGAACACCAATAGCACAAAAGCAACACCAGAACAACAATTAGCCAAAAATTAGTCTGTTATGCTTACAGACAGGAGCCTAGCATGGCTATCCTCAGAGAGGTTCCACCCAGCAGTTGACTCAGATAGATGCAGACACCCACTACCAAACAGTGAATAGAACTTCGGGACTCTTATGGAAGAATAGAAGGAAGGATTGTGGGCCCCAAAGGGGATAGGAACTCCATAGGAAGACCAACAGAGTCAACTAACCTGGACTCTTGGGGCTCTCAGAGACTGAACAACCAAAGAACATACACAGGCAGGACCTAGGTCCCCACCCTGCACATATGTAACAGATGTGCTGTTTGGTCTTCATTTGGATCCTGAATACCTGGAACAGAGGCTATCCCAAAAGCTGTTGACTATGTGTTCTTCTAGATGAGCTGCCTTGTCTGCCCACAGTAAGAGATGAAGCATTTATAGCCTTACTTAGTTAGAAGAGACAACTCATATCAGAATATATTGTATGGGAAAGAAATCTCCTTTCAGTAAAAGAAAAAAAAATGACATTTTATAAAATGAGCTTAACTGAAATTATCTCATGTGGGGTTAATGGAGAAAATGTTCCTTCTAGAAACAAGACACTCAGACAAAAATCCAAGATCCAGACAACTCTTAACAGTTGTTGACCAGGGAGGTCTAAACTGTTGGTCACAAAACAATGTTGGCTATTGGTATTACACTTGGATGCCCAACAAAACTTAAAGAAGAACATAATGCTGAAGACATCACTATACTGGTCCGAAGACTTGAAGAGATCAACAGAAGCTGGACTGGATGCCTCCTCCTTGATGGCCATCAGTTAGAGTCTCACAGGGTGCTAGGCATGCTACTGCAAGAACAAAGGAACCATTAGACTTGCCCAATGTAGACATTTGAACTGCGTTAGGCACTAACTTTCAAGGATATGCTTATCTTTGCAATAGTGTAAAGAATGTGTTTCAGAGAAACCAAAAGCTATCTGATGGATTTAAGGCCTGCTTAACAGAAGAGAACCCATGCCCGATTTGTAAACCTGGACAAGAATCCATGAATAGAGAGGAAACAGACCAGAGGGGAGCTTACTCCTATCATTTTGCTAAGCCAATATCAAGCTAAGATGTTTCTGACTGCTTCTCTTTGCATGTGTAGAATAGTCTAACCCACGCTGCTCAGCAGAGAAGCTACTTTGGCAGTGGACAGAGGACCACAAATGATAAAACTGCAGAGAAAAAAAAATGACCGTGGAGTGCTTATCTCCAGATTGGACATCTGTATCACATACACACAACTCAGTGCTTAAGGAACACTGTGGAAGAGGAAGCAGAAAGAATGAGATAGGGAGGAAGGCTCATGCAATGTCTTCTGAACATGACAGGCAGTTGTATTCATGAACTCCCAGTAACTGTGATTGCTTACATAAGGCTTGTACAAGATCAGTCTAGTACACACTCCTGCATAGGTGAGAATTGACCCATAAGTCCCTGTTCCTGCTTGAAAGACAACAGGCACTCAATGGTTGCCAAGACAGGGAAAGTTCATTTTCTTCTGAGGTGAGATCCATGGCAAGTTGCTCACACTACAGTGGATAGCCCTATGTATGCATGCATGTGGGCGATGCTAATTATACAATTTATTATGTGCATATATATATATATATATATATATATATATATATATATATATTCAAGAGACAGAAAGATATGATTATAGAGGGGACCTGGAAGGAGGTGGTAGTGATGAAAGGTATATTTGTTTGAAAGGTATATTTGTTCAAAGTAAAAAAAAAAATATATATATATATATATATATATATATATGTGTGTGTGTGTGTGTGTGTGTGTGTGTGAAGAAAATGAAGACAACAAATTCAAGCACGGTTGTCTGTGCCTATAGTCAAGCACTGGGAGTCAGATGGAGGTGGATTCTGAGAGCTAACTAGCCAGTCAGCCTCATCTAAACTGGGAGCTTCCGCTTCAGGAAAGACTCTTTTGCAAGATAATAAGGTGAAGAGTGGTAGACCACACCCACACGGGCCTCTTTATATGGACACAAAGATTCTGCAGTCTGTCTTCTAATCTCCTAACAACAAGAAAAGCATTATTAGAAAATCATTATTCTGGGAATAAATAGCACAAATGAAAGAAGTTAGGAATAAGCAAATAAAAGTGGAAATAGACTCTGGTTGCCAAAATAGGCAAATGCCTATGAAAACTAATCAGGAATCAATCTGCAACCTGTAAAATGTGCTCATCTGCTATTAACTGTGGAAGTCTGCAGCATCTTCTACCATCTTTCAGATAAGATGTAGTGATGCTGGATTTTCCTAGGATTGGATAACATACTTGTGAGTCTATGGTATGGTCCCAGAGAAGATCGCCATGTGAGAAAATGACCAGGAGAGAAAGACCATCCCTGAATGTGGATGGCACTTGCAATGCGCCAGGAGCCTGGATGCAGAGAAGCCTGAGGAAGGCAGAGTGTGAACACACTTGTGGGCCATTTTCTTCCTGAGCGAGTAAATCTGTCAATACAGCCTTAACCTACTGATCTCAGACCCCAGCATTTTCTGTTATGAACTTGATATTAGCAACTCTCCAAGGGATTTCCAGACTTACAAAAATTGTTAAGGACAGGTGACTCCGGAGGCATCTGTTCCCTGGATCAAGCAGCTACCTGACGCTCTTGCCTGTCCAGCCATTACTGGATAGTCTGGATCCTATTGTGTAAATTTCCTTTTCTGAATTGCATGTGTACATTATATTGGGGGTTTCTCTAGACAACCCTTCCTAATAAAGCTATCTAGAATGTAATAGGCATTCATACAGTGCCCCTAACCAGATCACACTACCTAACCATACAGCATGTGAAACAAGGCAAAGTATTTTGAGTGTGTTAAAAAAAAAATACACCAGGATGGAATCTAAGACCTTGGAAATAACTTATTCTATAAAACACTCCTACAAGCATATAGATTTGATTTTACATCATATGGCAATAACTTTTCCCAAAAACAGATATGGAAACAGCCCTTCCTCAGCATCTTTTAAAATCTAAGCCTGGCTTATGTAGTTATAGACATCCTCGTTATACTATAGACTGAACTAGATGTGTTTTATTAAGGGACCCTAGCTTTCGCTCTATGCAAAACCAATAAGAATCTGCTAATGTTGTTATCAAGTTCAGTCCTATCAGCATATAACACTTGGCATTTTGATAATAACATTTTCTAGGAAGTGGACAAGATGAGATTCTTTAGAATGTGGTAAATGGATAATAAATAAAAAGCTACCCTTACTGGTTCAGCAACTGAAGAAAGTAGATGGAGTTTGCAAGCCAAAATTTGTAGGAGATGGCACCCCTGATAAATTTACTTCTTGGGAAAAGAACTCATCGTTGGGTCTGAATCTATGCTGGGAATTTGGATTCAGAGCTGTTCATTCATAAGCCTCTTTCACACATCTAATTTATAAACCTCACAATGTTAAAGACGACCTGCCATTACTACCTATTTAGCTTATTCCAATAAGCAAACCAAGGGGAAGACTTGTCCAACACTTAAAAGATAAAATAGCTAAAATGCTCAACATTCGGCAAGAAGCGGTATGCAGATGTATTTGTAGAAACTGGATTAAAGGTTGAAGACACCATTGGCCATCTTTTGACTGCATCAAGCATGTCTCCAGTTAGCAGGCTGTTCGTTTGTCTGCTTGCTGCTGGCCTCTTAATGTACCATGCTGACTCAGAGCTTTTCTTGCTCGTTGCTAAATTATGGAAAGAGGAAAAAAAATGATGTCTGCTGATTTTTGTACCATTCTATCACTGAAAATATACATATAAATAAAAACTAGACATTCGTTTAAAAATAACAAGGATAATTTTTTTTTTCTACTCTGGAAATTACTGCACCTCTTAGAGGTTTGGTGAGTATATATTGCCATGCGCATCATACAGCTAGTGTTGAGAAGCTGAGAGACTGCTCCAAGGAACCTGGAATAATGTTAGTCGGCTTTCCATTATTGTGACAAAAAACCTGACACAGTCTATTTAAGAAGAAGAAAGGTTTACTTTTGGCCCATGATTATTCCGCTTTCTATTTTGTTCTTCTGTTGCTGTGGGTGAGTGTTTGTGAGACAGAGAGAAAGATGACACTCCTCTCCCTGAACCACCAGCAGATGTCAAGCACCGTGAAAGCACTCTTAAAAAATTGTTAGAAATCATTGCTAATATTGTTGACAGGTCCTTTTCATTTGTGTTCCTCGACCTATAAATAAGGTGGCTCATAGATCTGAACGTTTGGTCATTAGGCAGTGGCACTGTTTGACAGGGATTAGGAGGAGCTGGGCCTTGTTGGAGCAGTAGTGGCCTTGTTAAAGAAAATGTATGACTGGGGTGATTTTGAGATTTCAGAAGCCCAAGCCAGGCCCAAAGGCTCCAAAGAGAAGTATTGAATACAATGATAAGTATCCTGAATACGATTGGAAATTATATTGGTTTTTAGGGAAACAATAGGTGTAGGTTCTCTCAGGTCTATGACCGCCAGCCTCTCCAGCCAAGAGTGGGTGGCTAGATTTGCCATATCAGGCATGAGGTCCCACCAACTGAGTAGGGATTAATGTTCAATTGGTTAAATGTTGGTAAACAGTAACAGAGTAAAAGCGAGGTATGGTATTCTTCAAATACCATGGCATTCTCCTCTCATAGAAATATTGCTGCCTAAATAGGAATATTCAATATAACTTTTCTAGTGGCCAAGAATTTTAAAAATCATAATCTACAAAATGACCCCTGTCACCCAATCCTAGGCACCTCCTTCCTGTTCATCTTATTTTTTATCTGTAATTTTATTTGTTTACATTTCAAATGGTATCCCCTTTCTTGGTTCCCCCTCCACAAGCACCCTATTCCATCCACAGTCTCCCCTGTTTTTATGAGGGTGCTCCCCTTACCACCCACGTACCCACTCCTGCCTCACCACAATAGCATTCCCCTGTGCTGGGGCACCAAGCCTCCACAGGATCAAGGGCCACTCCTCCCACTGATGCCCAGCAAGGCAATCCTCTGCTACATGTGCAGCTGGAGCCATGGGTCCCTCCATGTGTACTCTTTGGTTGTGGTTTAGACCCTGGGAGCTCTGGGGTTTTGTTGATATTACTGTTCTTCCTATAGGGTTGCAGACCCCTTCAGCTCCTTCAGTCCTTCCCCTAATTCCTCCATTGGGGTCCCTGTGTTCAATCTGATGTTTGGCTGCAAGCACCCACCTACATCTCTATTGGTCAGGCTCTCTTCGTCTTATTTATATTGGCCCTTTCTTTGCTTCTTTCTACTCAGTACAGTGTGCAATTGTTCTCCATACTTCCTGGGTGGCTGTGCTTTTACACAAAAACCATAATCTCTTTAGTAGCACAATCCTATGAATCTTATTTTTCTTGTTATACTCCCCTTACCTAGCTTTCAGCACAATGTCTAAGCAATTGATATTTAATTGCCCTTATCATTTGCATGACATAATTAAATCAAGTTACATTAGCAACACATCTTCCATGTGCAAGAATACTCAATAGGATTAAAAATTGTGGAGTTTTAGAGCTATAATGGGATTTTTTAAACATGTAAATTTGCCATTTTGTATAAACAGTGTGGATCTGAACTCTAGAGGGGTCACTCAGCTAATAGAGGTCACGCACACCTACCTACCTATAAACTTGGGATTAGGCTTTAGCAAAAAAATTAAATTTCCTTGTGCATTTGTTTTCAGTCTTACTAAATAAAGAAGCCAGAGAAACTGACTAATCATGCTAAGAAAAAGCAGATGTTAGTACCCTGAAACCAAGTTCAGTAGGAAGTTTTCTTACAGTATAAATACTTGATTTGGCTTCCAAACAGCATAAATTTACACAAGAAATCATGAGTCACTGGGCATCATTGATGAAAACAGGCATTGTACTTCAGGTCTTGCTAACCTTTGTCTCAGGACAGAGGAACTACTTTAATATATTTTGGGTTCTCTACTAGCCCAGTGCTCTTGCAAGCCAGACAGAAAAGCATTTGAAAAAGGTAAAGTTCCAGATACAATACAACTACACAGGATATTCTTCTGACTTTCGGATTCGTGAGTGCAGCCTCTCTACTGTAGCACTACATTTGAAGTCAATGCGTTCTCCCTTTCCTAATACACCATCTTACAAGATGCTCAACAAATAATATTTTGCATCTTGGATATAGGCTATTTATAACAACATACCAATGTTTGTTCCTACAAAAGGAAGGTGGAAATGTCCAGCCTGAAATAACCTGTAATTCACAGTGAGTAGTGATTTCAGCCCATATGAGGTGAAGATCACCCACAGCCAAATGTTCCATGAGTGTGACAAAGTGACAAACAGGAGTCAAGTGCTCTATGCTGAGTAGCAGTCGTTTCCTAGAGGCGCAGAACTCGAGACATGAAAAGGATGCACAGAAGCCGCCATGCTGACAGGGGTGAAAACCGGGAAATCAAACAAATGTTGCTGATTCAAAGTTGTTCTTCTACGATAACAACCCGCACCAAATGAGTTGCGGCGGTGGAGAGCAAGCTGTGCTCAGAGACTAATTGCTGCACTTGTTAGAGTGTGCAAGAAGGTGTTTATTTGTTTTACATGTGTTTGGTGCCAAGACATCCCCGGGATCTGGAGCTGAAGCGGAAACAGAATGACAGTGTTTAGAAAACTAAACACAAAAACAAAAGGGAAGGAGAGTGGTTTTTGTGAAAGCGACTTGAGCGTTAAACACATGAAAAGCTGGGGGCTCTTATCCTGGGTGATTAATCCTTCAGTCTCCTTCAGATCAGCCCATGGGCGCCCACGCTGGAAAGAAGTATGTTAAATCTGGGATGCTTTGATGCTGTTACTTTTATTTAGATGGTGAATTATTCAAAGCAAGGAGGATCAGTGTAAAAGCTAGCAATTGAAATAAAAGGGGCTGACACTGGGAAAGGAAGACAAGCACCAATGTGAGAGCTCCTATGGTCCCACCACTAAGTGAGAAATCTCCTGTGGTCCCACTACCAAGTGGGAGAGCTCTTGTAGTCCCACCACTGAGTGAGAGAGCTCCTGTGGTCCCACCACTGAGTGAGAGCGCTCCTATAGTCCCACCACTGAGTGAGAGCGCTCCTATAGTCCCACCACTGAGTGAGAGCGCTCCTATAGTCCCACCACTGAGTGAGAGCGCTCCTATAGTCTCACCACTGAGTGAGAGAGCTCCTGTGGTCCCACCACTGAGTGAGAGCGCTCCTGTGGTCCCACTTTAAGGGTGGGCGAGCTACAGTATGCCTTCTTCTGCTGGAGAACTCGCCCAAAGTCATCTTCTACATTCAGAGAACAGGATTTTCACTAACTCTTACAGTTTTAATGTTGTTGGCAAGGTTTCTACTGAGAAATCTTGTTTTTCTTCTCTTACTTCATAGACATTTTTCGAGAGAATTTGCTACTCCACTCTAGCTTCCAAATAGTTCTCAAGTATGATAAAAGAATATGTTAATTTATCCAAGTAAATATAAGTGTTAAAACGAAATTATTATTCATGATTCTTTTAGACACACAGAAGAACAGAGCATCAATAAATTTCTGAACAACAAATTCAAAATGTTTACATTGTTTAGAGCCTAGCAAATTTTGTGAGTTATTCTTATTTAAAAGTGAGGAACAATATGAGCCTGTATCATTTTGAAGGACCTGGTTTTAGAATATATGTCACAGAAGAAGTCACACTACCAACTGGCTCTTTTAAAGTGTTCTATTTTCAACAATTTTGAGCAGGAAACTAACTGCCTGTCTCTCTCCAGCTCTTCTTCTTTCTTTCCTTTTCACCCCCTCTCTACTCTGCCCTCCTTCCTATTAAACACCACAAATTTTCTGAAAATTATGCTGTAGGAGGAATGAAGCATGGCTCCCATAGTACGTACTTAGCATGTGCAAGCCCAGTGTCCTCAGGTCTCTCCCCAGCACATGTGACAGTGTGGTGGTGGTGGTGATGGGGCACACACAGATATGGAAGCACACTCAAGTACACTCTAGTGGTGACAGAAACATCGGAGATTCAAGGTCATCTTTGGCTACTTATGGACTTCAAAGCCAGTCTGTGCTACAATACACCTGGCCAAGAGAGAAAGGACTATGAGAAGAGGGGAGAAAAAGAAGTAGTCACCTTCCTTCCTCACACAAGGACATCATGAAAATCCACATCCATGGGAGATGCTTTAAAGTTACATCTCGACATCATTCACGTTCTATTTTTCACTGCTTCCTGTCACGTAGAGTGTGAATGGTTCATTAATGTAGTGAAAACATATGTCGGATTGAGAATCACACAAACCACCAGTCCTACACAAAATATCAGAAACACGACAGCCTTGCAAGTTCACCAAGTCTATTTTTCACTTTGAAACTATAGGAAGCTGATCTCTCAAAAAGTTTTACTAAGACACAGCTTATTATGCCTCCTTTAAGCTCATAGCCTAGACAAGCTCATTTTGTATATAAAGAAATCCATGTTCAAAACCCCATGTAGGACAAGGAAGTCAACGCACTTAGGGGGAGAGTGAGCCCTTGGCTCTGGTTTAGTATAAAATTACATTGAAATATATGTTATCAGCATAATAGCAGAACTATTCCAAAAAAAATGTTAAATCCCTAGTTTCTAAAGCAGAAGACATAGCAGGGAAAGTCAACAACATAGGAGTGTGTGTGTGTGTGTGTGTGTGTGTGTGTGTGTGTGTGTGTGAGAGCAGTCTGTGTAACATGAGCAGTGTGTGTAACATTTGTTCTGATCGTTTGTATTGATAATCCATTACCACATAATTCCTTCTTACTTTCTCACAGTCTCTACTTTTAGGTCCATGGTGTCCCACTCCCGTCTCCCACCACTCCTGAGTCAGAAATGTCAGTTGGAGAAGTACTTGACACTGTGTTCACATCCACATTCAGAGACTTTACTGAGATTTTTTCCAAGAATGTGTAAAACAAAAGACTCCTAATATTTTTCCGAACTGGTATTGGCTTCATCTGTCACAGAACACATTGAAGTGTAAACCCAAGGGCACCCTCAACAACATTGGAGGACATACATGGTAAAAGAATAGTCCTAGATTGAATGGAAATACGGCCTAGATCATACACAGACTGGCAGGCACACAGTGGAAATCCACATAAGAGGAGAATCCCAAAGGTGAGAATGCTAATTCCAAAAACTTTTACAGCTACCGAAGAAGCCAGAAGCTACAACGTGACCTATTCATTTGTAAGGAAATGTAGGGCTCAAAGTGTCACAGAAGAACAATAAACAATAATTGGATATTAATGGGATTTAAAAACAAGCTCTGGCTAGAAGTGGAAGAAAACTGTACCAGTATCATTCCCCCCCCCCTTTTTTTTTTTTTTTTTTGGTTTTTCGAGACAGGGTTTCTTTGTATAGCCCTGGCTGTCCTGGAACTCACTTTGTAGACCAGGCTGACCTCGAACTTAGAAATCCGCCTGTCTCTGCCTCCCAAGTGCTGGGATTAAAGGTGTGTGCCACCACCGCCTGGCTCGGTGTCATTTTTATTAAAGGTGCCTGCACCTCTCTGAACATCTGATGTTTAATATTGGGAAACAAAGAGAATAGATCCCACTACCAGTATCAAGGCACCTAGTAGGTAAATGAGCACAGAAGGAGACCAGTTCTCGGAATTACCTTAACACATGATTCAAAATGTGCAGTTCCCAAAAGTTCTGTGAACAAAGGAAAATATGAGTCACACCCTGGGGAGTGATGTGGAAGCAGGCAAAAGAAGCTGTGAAGGTGACCAGACAGCAAATTAAATAGAAAAAGTATTCAAAGTGGCTACTATAAATATGTTACCAGAACTCAAGCTGAGCAGAAATAAAAGAAAATATGACTAAAACTCTAGGCAGAATGCTCCATACAAATATAGAGATGCCATGGAACTCACTAATGGAAGATCTGTCATTAGACAATTACAGTAACTGTTATTTGTTAAAAAAAAAAAAAAAAAAAAAAAAAAGACTGTGACTCTATAAGAGACTTGAAGAAAGCAAATATGAGCAAACTTGAAGAGAGATTCCTAGAAGTTATATAAGCTAATGAGGGATGGGGGAGGGGAATAATGAGATGCAGCTGTAAGACAAGAAGATGAGTATTCATACCTACAGTGGGCATCCACACACATACACAACACCTAGACATACACATGCACACACCACATATACACGCAGCACACAGACACACTCACAAGCACACAGAGAGAGGCAAGTAAGACAAGAAAAGGTATTCAGAGAAATAAAAGCTATTTACTCCCCTCAGCTACTGAAAACTATGGCCTATGTATCCAGAAAGATCAGAACACTCCAAGTAGAAAAACCACCGAGGCCTAGGAACAGAATCAGACTAGAGGAAATGCTGGTGCTACAACAGAATCGTAATAAGACTATCATCTGAAATCTCAGCAGAATCCATGGAGCTCAGGAGAATCAGTGGGCACCAGACTTAATTGTTCAAAGAAAAATAGCATTAACAATAAGAATAAATGTCAGACAGCTAGTTACTAACAAAATGACATTACAATTAGTACTAAGAGAATTCTTCAGGTCAAGCATAAGTGAATTCACATGACAACTTAAAATCACACAAACAGATTCCTGGTAGATGAAGCAATATAATTTTATAAGACATAATAATTGCTTGTTTTCTCCTTCTTTTAGTGGCTTTAAACAGAAATTCTGTAAAATAATGTTATGGAATATATGGTTGGACACATATGTGGAAATACAATGTGGGTAACATACTTGTCATTAACAACAGAGTATTAAGAGCAAAGGTACAACAGAATAATAAATAATATGAGATGATAAGTTAATGTAATATCAAACCTGATGGTATACCCCCAGAGTGGGTCTTAGGAAATATTCAACTCTAAATGCCTACATTCAAACTGAAGAAATAGATCAAACCAAGACCAATCTTCAACCTTATAACACTGGAAAAAGAAGGGTAAAAGAAGCCTAATGTAAGATTGAAAGAGATAAAGATTAATATAGACACTAACATAATAGAGATTAGAAAATTGAACTGCCTAAAAAGATCAACAAAATCAGCATGTTATTTTAATCTTAACTGAAAGAAAAAAAGGAGAAAACTAAATTTAGTCAAAGAAAAGATTGCTACTAAACCTACATCAATAAAATAAATATAAAGGGCTGCTGCACAATGGTGTGGTGCCAGTGCTGGTCTCTGTGTGGGCAAGGGAAGGTTGGCCCTGCCCCTCACTGACTACAGTGTAGCAAGAAGGCCTAGGGGAGGCCCTGGCTGACCAACTCATCTAGAACTCAGGTCTAGACCCAGACAAGTTTTAGAAAGATAAAAATTACTGAAAATGACAGAAAAAAATACACCACAAGATGAGAACTATAAAATGAAAATATTGACCATACAAGTTGTCAAAGCTCAACATAAAGTTTATGACAATATGATTTTACTCATATATTCGACCAAACATTCAAAGACAGATGAAAGCCTATTAATCATACACTATCAGGAAGTAAACAAGGAAGCATTTCACAACTTGCTTTTAAGCTATTACCTTGATAAAATATTAGAAAAAATGCATCACGGGAACTATAATTCAGTATTTTCCTTTTGTTTTTAAATAGTATAAAGCAGAAAAAAAAAAGATGTATTAAACATAGTCATATTATAAAGAGTAACAAAGAGATTCAGAGAAGTACAGACATGCACATACCACATACCTACATACACACACATACAGGCACACACCACTCACACATATATACATATACACGAGTTCATATACCACACACATACACATAACATACACACACATACACACATATACATATATACACTTAGATACATATTCACACATACACACACATACATATACATGCACACAGCACACACATACACAACACATAGACATACACATGTACACACCACATATACATGCAGCACATGGACACACTCACAAGCACACACACACACATGCATACATACACAGTCTGGGTCCTAAGTTACTGATATAGTTTAATTAGAAAGCAAGAGCTATGTATAATTGAACAGGTTGGTTAAGGAGTGCTCTATCCATCACTGACCATAACTGCCTCAGGCTGTTGTTTTTTTTTTTTCCACAACTTCTCAAGACAAAGTTCTTCTCTGACTAGCACCAGGCTGCAGTCTTTTATTTCTCCCACCATGAGACTCCTAGAGGGAACTCTAGCTCCTTGCTGGGTCTTGTTTCAACAATGCAGATCACCAGAGTGAGAGGCACAAATGTTCTCTTTAGAATATCCTCCTTTCAACCCAGATGTCCCTCAATAGAGGAATGGATACAGAAACTGTGGTACATTTACACAATGGAGTACTACTCAGCTATTAAAAACAATGAATTTATGAAATTCTTGGGCAAATGGATGTATCTGGAGGATATCATCCTTAGTGAGGTAACCCAATCACAAAAGAAGTCACTAGATATGCACTCCCTGATAAGCAGATATTAGCCCAGAAACTTAGAATACAGAAGATACATTATGCAAAACACAAGAAAAACAAGAAGGATGACCATTGTGTGGATACTTCATTCCTCCTTAGAATAAGGAACAAAATACTCATGAAAGGATATAGGTACAGAGACAAAATTNAGAGCTAAGATGAAAGGATGGACTATCCAGAGACTACCCCATCCGGGAATCCATCCCATCATCAGCCACCAAACCTAGATACTAATGCTCATGTCAACAAGATTCTGCTGAAGGGACCTTGATATTGCTGCCTCTTGTGAGGCTATGCCAGTGCCTGGCAAACACAGAAGTGGATGCTCACAGCCAGCTATTGGATGGAACACAGGGCCCCCAATGGAGGAGCTAGAGAAAGTACCCAAGAAGGGGTCTGCAACCCTGTAGGTGGAACTACAATATGAGCTAACCAGTACCCCCTGAGCTTGTGTCTCTAGCTGCATATGTAGCAGAAGATGGCCTAATCAGCCATCACTGGGAAGAGAGGCCCCTTGGTCTTGCCAACTTTATATGACCCAGCACAAGGGAAGGCCTGGGCCAAGTAGTGGGAGTGGGTGGGTAGGGGAGCAGGGGCGGGGGGTGTATAGGGAACTTTCGGGATAGCATTTGAAATGTAAATAAAGAAAATAATAATAATAATAATAAATGGAAAAAAAACAAAACAAACAAAATACCCTCTCTTATAAAAAAATTTTTAAAAACTTATGTGTGTATAATAAAAAGGATAAGTGAATGTTATCAGTTGTGTATAGGTTTCATATATGTACATTAAATCAACATTATTTTTTTGTTGAAAAAAAAAAAAAGCATATCCTCCTTTCTTCCAGGCTACCAGAAGCATCTTTCTATCTTGTCTTAACACCTTAATCCTGACATGAAATGTCTCAATCTGGAAAAAAAAAAAAAAAAAAAAAGATATCCTAAGCCGAAGACAAGCAGGAACCAGTCTTAGAATATATTTGATTACAGTCAGGTACCTATGCATAGGAAGCATTTTTCTATAGCTTTACTCATATTTTGGAAAGGCTAACATGAACAGATCCATCTTGCGGGTTTGAAAAGTCTCACCATAAAGCCATGACTGGTCCAAAGTTTACAGTCCTCTTGCTTCAGCTTCCCAAATGCTGAGATTATGAACAAATGCCACTACTTCCTGAATGGCTTGATTTAGATTCCTACAACCCCCTGCTCCACTACCACTACCCTGCCACCTGTAATGTGGCTGAACAAGAGTACCTAGTGACATCTTTTGCTCTTACTACTACTCCACCACTGGAGTTAAGAGACATGTTAACAAAGAGATAATGACTGTAAGCCCTTGTGGACAGTTTTGACCAACTACAATGTAACTGGGTGGAGAATACCTGGAGTGTATTCTGAATTTCCGGTTCTGTTTGTTTCTAGTTCATACATCTATGGGTATAATAATAAGCAATTAGGAGCCATTTTATTTTATGTGTATGTGTGCTTTGGCAATATATGGGTGTGTTATCTTTACATACCTAGTAGAGTCAAGAGGAGGCCAACTGAATACCTGTAAGTGGATAGTTTGTGAATGTCCACGTGGCTGCTGGAGGCCAAAACATAAGACAAGGAAGTGCTTTTAGTCACTGACCCATCTCTCTAACCCCAACATCCTCTGCTTTTTGATTGCCAATATATCCTTACTGCTATAGCCACACACTGCTCTAGCATCTGTGCCTTCCCAGACAGGATGTATTCTGTCTCAGCAATGAGAATGATAACCAATATATCAATCTCAGTAATTAAAATAACACAGAAATCACATCATGGGATACAATATGGGTCAAGTGTATAAATTAACCAAATAAAGTTGACAGGAGTGAATCCAAATATAACTCCCTACAAATGCACTCAAGTTCTATGCTGTGAAGAGGAGAGCATTTCAGACAACTGATAGCCACAAGCCAAAATCTGAGGTCAGGGCCATAATCCATGCCGTGTATGCAAGTTCTTTTCTTACACAAAGATCAAGAACTGAATTTACTTAAGATTGGTAGCAACTTAATATAGTTCATCTGGCCCACACATGTTTATATTTACAATGAAATAGGTGTGATCTTTTTAATACTGAAACATTAAAAACATTCATCAAATATACCATAGTTCCTGATTTAGAGTCTCAAGCGGAAAAGAATGCTCTCTCTCTTTTTTTTTTTAATTTCAGGTAATTAGTTACCAGGATGCAACATTTGGTGATAATTAATGAAGAAGCAAAATGTCATACATAATTTTAAAAAGCAAATAGGAAACTGTTTATAAATATAGTTCTACAAAGTGAAGCCTAAGCTCATTATCTAATATGGTTTCCTTTTTATATCTTTAGAATTTATTTGAAATAAAAGTCTGTTTGTATGTAATGATAGAAGTGTTTTAAGTGAGTTAGCAAGGTCAGCTGTAGGATAACAGCCTCCAATGTGTAACTCTCACATCCATTATTGTGCTAACACAAGAGTCTAACTGTGTTCCTATCAGAAACATTCATAGCCATATGAACATGACAATCCCTGCTCAAATAGTTTATTAATAGGGTTGACACATTAAGTGCTCAATAAATAATAATGAGTAATTTTATTTATTTATGTCAACTTAACCAAAGAAAAAGAATTGCCCTTATCTTTTCATTAATCAGATTTAAAATAACATTTTATTATAACTAATTTCAATTAATGAAAACAATTAATCGTGTTCTTTTCTATCTGAAATTTCATTATTTCTATAACTTGTCAGTTATGCTGTGGGTGACAGACTATCTAGAGTAGGAACATATTTATGATAGTCATTAAGAGCTAAGCTATGGCTCAATGGGTAAAGGGGTTTGCATGCTGCCAAGTCTGGTGACCTAATTCAATCCCTACAGCCCACATAGTAGTAAGAGAGAATCGTCTCAACCAAGTTGTCTTCTGCTTTCTATATATTCTGTGGCATGTGCTACCCCAACATGTTCATAGCTACACACACATACAGACACACACATACAGACACACACACACACACACACACACACACACACACTGTTAACAAATGTGATTGGAAGACAGATTGGTGTAGACCTTGTGTGCATGGTGTTCTGAATGAGAATGGCCTCCATAGGTTCATATGCTTGAATATTTGGTCTTCAGTTTGTAGAACTGTTTAGGAAGGATGAGAAGGTATGACTCTTTCTAGGGAGATATGTCATGGTCACCGAGAGTGGACTTTGAGGATTTCAAAGGATCCCTGTTCTTTTGAGTCAGCTCTGAAGGTTATCTATATATGGAGCAAGATATAAGCTCTCAACTGTTCCTGACATTCATTTGCTTTGCAGGTTGAGCACTACCCCCTCTAAAGCTGTTAGCTAGCTCTCCTTTTCATAAGTTGCCATTTTCTTTGATTTTTTTTTTTTAACCACGGCAATAAAAAAGTAAGCATTGCCTGAAGGCTACAAATTTTATGGCTCTCACATTTAAAAATGACATTAACAAATATTCTACATCAAATTATTTACCAATTATATGCAGACAGAAAATATAAAGCAAAATTAGATTTTTGAAAAACATGTGAACCCAAAGAAGTATTCTGGCCAATGATGTCCCAAGCTATCACATCAAAAAGGATCAATGTCCTGTCCCCATCAAAGGAATTGTGCTATTCTTTAAACTACTGTCTACCCCTTTGCCATAATATAATTATACTCCTCAAGCAACCCTTTTTACTATCATCATTGCCTAATTTCTTATCATCATTGACATGACTATAATTATATTTTTCTCCGTAAAACAAGTATTATGCATATTTATAATTTCCATATATGCCCTAGTTTGTCTTCTATCTCTGTGATAAACACCGTGACTAGAAGCAGCTTAGAGGGAGAAATGGTTTATTTCAGCTTGCAGTCCATCATCAAGGGAAAACAAGGCAGGAACTCAA
>NC_034595.1:41659055-41671063 GCF_900095145.1 Mus pahari | reverse complement strand
GAAAGGCCCCTTGGTCTTGCAAACTTTATATGACCCAGCACAGGGGAAGGCCAGGGCCAAGAAGTGGGAGTGGGTGGGTAGGGGAGCAGGGGTGGGGGTAGGGTATAGGGAATATCTAATAAAAGAAAGAAAGAAAGAAACTGAAACTGAGTGCATAAGGTAATACTACTCAGGTTCTTTAACTTTCATGCTTCTCATGACTTGCTCAGCCTCCTTTCTTATAGGAATACCTGCCAGACTTGGCCCCACCCACAGTGGGCTGGGCCCTCTCACATCAATTATTAGTAAAGAAAATGTCCCATAAGTTGATCTACAGGACAGTTTGATATTATATTCTCAATTTTGATTCCTTCTTCCCAGGTGACCTGACCTTGTGCCAAGATCAAAATGACAAAAAAAATTAACCAACACGATATCTAAACTGTAACTTATTTAAAAGTATAAATATAATACAAATCACTTACAATCAAATAAAATCTCAAATATTTTTACCTCAATTCTAAAGCATAAACTTATTATAAAATCAAGACTTGCTGAACCATATAGGTGGTGCATCTGAATATCACAAATCAAAGTATAATAACTTCATTCATCCATACATATGGGACACATGGCTTCATTCTTCCACATCAAAGGTAGGCCTATATTCTTCCTTCCTTCTGCTTCCAAGTCAAAAGTGTATTAATGTACAACAATAAAACATGAGTGAAATAAGGACTGTTAATTCCAGGTAGAATGACTTAAAAATCAGTTCATAATTCACTATACTTTTTGTACCATAACCACTGAGGCCAATAAACTCCAGTCTATATCAAAACCAGTCCCTGGCTAATTATTTAAGAAGTCATTGTTAAATCAAAATAAAAATGAGGCTCGAAATAGCTTTAGTTTTAGTGCACATAAAACTTTAACTCATGTAATGATTTTAAAAGTCAATTTCATATTGACCTATAAAATATGAACCTTTATTGGTGGTGTAACTGGAATTAACAAATATAACTCAAAAAGTTTGAATATAAAAGACAAACTTAACCAATCCTGTGAATCACATGAGATGGCACAATTCAGCCCCTCCCCCAATCAAAGTCAAAGTGCAGACTTTATACTCTCAGTATAAGCAATTCTAAGCCATATATATATATATATATATATATATATATATATATATAGAGAGAGAGAGAGAGAGAGAGAGAGAGAGAGAGAGAGAGAGAGAAAGAGTCAAACTTGTACTATGGCAATATTTTTAAGGCACAAATAACTCAGGAGACAGAAACAAAACTAAAACTACATTAGTTTTAAAATATTGAACAGAAGAAATACCACATGATGAGTATTTAAAGGTAGAAATAACCAAGTAAGCTGTCTCCTGGGAGTCTCTGCCAGTGCCTGACAAATACAGAGGTGAATGCTCGCAACCAATCATTGGACTAAGTACTGGGTCCCCAATGGAGGAGTTAGAGAAAGGACTGAAGGAGCTGAAGGGGTTTGCAACCCTATAGGAAGAACAACAATATCAACCAACCAGACCCCCCCCCCAGAGCTCCCAGGGACTAAACCACTAACCAAAGAGTACCCATGGGGTACCCATGGCTCCAGCCACATATGTAGCAGTGGATGGCCTTGTTGGGCATCAATTGGAGAAGAGGCCCTTTGACCCATGCCCTGAAGGCTCCATGCTCCAGTGTAGGAGAATGCCAGGGAGGTGAAGTGGGAGTGTGGAAGCAGGGGGGAGGAGGAATGGGATAGTGTGTATGCAGAAACTGGGAAAAGGGGATAACATTTGAAATGTAAATAAAATATCCAATAAAAAAAAGAAAAAGTACTATCCCCTTGGCATTGAAAAAATCTTAAGAAAATCCTGTGACGGAGGCATAAAGATATAACGTTTAATATTTAAAATTAATTCATGTCCTAATTGAATACTGCTATTTTATTAATTTACATCTATCAATGATTATGATAAACACATACCACATAGAAAACTATTCAGATAACCTTTGAGATAATTTTCCCATACATTAAAGTGGGCAAAACCATTCAAACTTTCACGAAAAGGTGATAAACTACAAAAAGAAAAAAAATTATAGTTGTGGGCTGGCAGGATAGCTCTGTCAGTAAAGTACTTACAGTATGAGGAACTGAACTCAGTTCCTAGAACCCTATAACAAATACTAGGACCCTACTCTGGTTCCCCAGAACCCATGTAAGAAAGCAGACATGATGGAGGATGCCTAACCCCAGTCTTGGGAGGCTGCAATCCAGACAGAGAATATCAAAGCTTTTCATGCAGCCAGCCTACAAAATTTATGTGCTTCCATTTCAGAAACCTTGTCGCAAAAAATAATGGTGAAGAGTACTTGAGAAAAACTCAGCATGTTGACCTTGGACCTTCATGCAACACACACAAAACACACATAAGCACATTCACACACACACACACACACACACACGCACATGCAAACATATGCATGTAAACACAGAGAGAAACAATAAAAATGGTAATCAAAAAAGCATAACTTGCATGGAACGAAAACATCATCATAAGTAAAATTAAAAGACAGATGAAGAGGAGTTTATGATCCAGAATATAATGCTAATCTCCTAAATAAAAAGTTCCTAAGACAGTTTTTAAGAAAAATAACTCAGTAAGAAAAATCGAACCCAGTAGAAATACTGCACACAACGTGTGAACAGATGTCACAGAAAAGGGAAATAAAATACAATGATTCCCAAGCATCTGAGGAGAAGTCTAATTTTATCAAAACAGAAATGCAGACTAGAACTGTAGTAGCATGCTGACTTTATCCATAAAATCCAAACTACTGAGTCAATCAAAACCCAAAGAATCAGCTTTGAAATTATAAATTATCCAGATTCAATTATGGTAAGTTTATTCTACAGATAAATTTATATCAAAGATTTGTGGTGAATATTCAAAATCACCTTTACATTATTGCTTGTGCCAGCATAAAACTGTAACCACAAATGACCTTCGAAGGGTTTGAATTTAGCAGTTGCATCCATGTACTGGATCACAGTGCTTGACCCAGATGTGGAAAGTCCCCAATACACACTGTAAATTGAAAAAAGAAAAGTGCTGCACTTTGAAAAGTAGGAGTAAGGATTTTTTTTTTTTTATTCTCACTTAGTCTGAGCATATGAAGGATACTAAAAAGACTCTATGAAAGGAAAGCAAGACTATTGTATTACACTTGTTCTGTGTGTGTGTGTGTGTGTGTGTNTGTGTGTTTGTGTGTATTGTGTGTGTGTATGTGTATGTGTGTGTATGTATTATTGTGTGTTATAATATATAAATATATGTATACTGGAGTGTTTGTCCATGTGTGCACCTAAATGTATCAATACAACACAAAGATATCTCCTTCAATCACTCCTCTTTATAAAAAATTTATTTAGTTAATTTATTTGCTTTTTAAACTATTTTTATTGTTGAGAATTCTAGATAAATATGCAATGAAATATGATCATATCCATCCTCATTTCTCTCTTCCAACTTCTTTCATACTCACTCCCAATATGTTGCCTTCCTAATTTCATGTCTTTTTTTGATAATTCACTAAGTCCAGTTACTATTTCTCATATGTGTGTGAATGTGGTGCCGTCCATTGGAACACAGTAAACATACCAGAGGGAACATATTCAAACCTAATGTTTCTCTTCCCTCCATAGGCTCTTCAGGTAAGGGGTGGGACCTGGAGAAGACCTTTATACAGGAATTTTGGCTGACTTGAACTTGTGAAGGGCTTGTACATTTAACATAGTTGTAATGATTTTATGTATGTAATGACCATGTCCTGCACAAAAGATGTCTTTTCCTTGCCCAGATTTTATGTTCTTTCCATCTTATCTTCCATAACATTTCCTGAACCTTGGTATGAAGAGAAATTGATGCCAGAAAGTTCTTCATAGCATATATATATATTATGTGCTACATATGTATATAAAGGAATTTCTTGTCTGACACTGTAATTATGGTCAACACCATGGCTGGAGAGATCATTGGCTCTAGGATAGAACTTTCTATTGTTATTTTTGTTTACAGTCATGTTGTCAAGCTGACTCTAAATATCTAAGTTAACATCTACATATCTAAAACTTTGCTTTAATAACTTCTGAAGTGGGTAGCAGTCAATGCAAAGACACATAATTGATCAAAGTACTAAGAAAAGACTGTGTCTCATCACGAAAAGAAAGATATTTATTGTGGTTTTGAACATAAGATATCTTTGCTGAAGCTAGAACTTGGTAGTTTGGTTAGACTGGCTGGTCATTTTGAGTTCCAGAGTTACACCTGTCTTTATCCTACTATATTTGATTACCAAATACCAGCATCCATACCCAGCTAATATGTAGGTGCTGAGAATCTAAATTTGGGTCCTCACATTACCGTACAAATACTTTACACAATGAGCTTCATCCTAGCCCTATATACCTTTTAATAATGTTGGATAGTTTAAAACAAAAATGTTTCAATATATCTTCAACATCAGTTCATTGATATATTTCAAAAAAAGCTTTACAATTTTGAATATTTGCTTTTTACTTGACTCTTTACTTGTGATTTTCATAAACAATACAACTTACAGAATCAGTCATAATTTCCCTTTGAAACTCTAGATTTTGGAAAGTAACATCGTCACTGAAAATGGATAGAATCTACTCATGCTATCTATCATACCTTTTGAGGTGAGAATGTAAATTAGTGCTATTTTGTAGAGGAGACAGGCAAAGATTTTTTGATAAGAATGTGGTAGAGATTTCCTAATACTTTTTTTTTTAATTTGAGGTTATAAGTACATCATTCCTCCTTGCCTTTCCTCCCTCCAAATCCCATCAAACACCCTTATTTCTTTCAAATTCATGGCCTTTCTTTTGATGAATTGTTGTTATATACATATAAGTATATGTCTTTATATGTCTATTCCTAAATACAATGTGTTCACTCTATAAAACGTTACCTCTAAGTATGTGTTCATTGCTGACCATTTGGTTTTGGATAACCAATTGGTATGGGTTTTTTTTGTTGGCTAGACTATTTCTCCTGTATTTATCATTTCTTAGATACCTGTAGTTTTTTATTTAATGTTGTGGTATCCTGGGCTTTCTCCCATCCACTTTGACATGTCTATTATTGTTATCCTTGTTCAGTTCATGTGTCAGCAGTCATGTGTAGAGGCCTGATGAGTGTGGTTTCTGGCATTACTAGAAGACATTTAACAACAAATTCCGTGATCCTCCAGCTCTTACAATCTTTCTGCCCCTCTGTAATGATCACTGAGTTGTAGTTGCAAGTGTTGTCTTATAGATGTATCTACTGGGACTTGGCTCTGCAATTCTTCATTTTGATTAGTTATTTTTTCTATAATGGTCTATATCTGCTGCAAAGAAAATTTCCATGATTAAGGGTGAGGGCTACACTAATCTGTGGGTATAAGGACAAATATGTATAATGTATTTAGACATTATACTGGTTTAATAAAGTGGTAGTCATATGCTCTCTTCTAAAATTCAGTACTTCATTTATCAAATAGAACTTAGGTGTGGTTACCTCAAAGATTTGTTTTCTACTACTGTGTGGTCTTAGCTGTTTTAGTGCTGTGAAGAGATATCAAAAAAGCAACTCCTAATAGAAAGTATATAATTAGAAGTTTGCTTATAGTTTTAGATGGTTCATACATAATCATCATCATGGAAATCAGACAGGCAAGGCACTAGAGCAGTAGCTGAGAGCCTTATATCCTGATCTAGAGTCATCAAGCACGAGAGAGGGGTAGGGAAAGAGAGAGACCAAGCCTGCCATGGGCTTTTGAAACCTCAACGCCCACCGCAGTGACACACCTCCTCCACGCAGGCCACATCTACTCCAACAAGAGCAAACCTCCTAATCATTCTCCAAGACTCACCACCTTGGAATCAAGCATTCAGAACATATGAGCTCAGGTGGGCCTTTCTCATTCAAACCGTCATGTTTCACTCTCTGGCTCTCAGAGGCCTGTAGCCATATCATAATCTAAAATGCATTCAGTCCAACTTCAAATTTCCCCAGAGTCTTTCACAGTTTCAAGACAATTTAAAAGACCCAAGTCTAAAATCTCTTCTGAAAATCAAGGCAATCTCTGAACAGTAACCCCTGATAAAAATCAAAGACCAGAACACTTTTGACCCTCACACAATGGCTCATAATATACATTACCATTCTTAAAGGGCGGAAATGGGGCATAGTGGGAAATGACTGGACCAAAGAAATGTCTGAAAACCAGTAGCGCAAATTTCAAATCTTGTATCTCTATGTGTGTTGTCAATGTACTCTTTCAATCTATAACTCCTTATACTTTGTTGACTGCGACACACTTTTCTCTCAGATTCCTTTTATACCTTGTATCTCACATCACTGGCATCTCCAACATCTTAGAGTCTTCAAGGCAAATAGACTTCACCTTCACATCTTCACACAATGGTTTTTCCAGGATCCCAAGCATGGATTCCTCTTCCTGGTGTCTTTAATGTATAATTTCATGTCATCTGCAAATAGGGATAATTTGACTTCGTCTTTCCCTATTTAAGTTTCTTCTCTATCATATTGTTCCAAAATATTGAAAAGGAATGGGGATAATACACATCTCTGTCTCATTCCTTGCAGAGGAATTTTAATCCAGCAACACCTAAATTTAACTACATTGTTTGGGATTAAATGTTAGTTGGTGGAAGGAAGCAGCCATGTTTGAAAGTGACTTCTAATTGAGAGGCAGAAAAAATAAAGAGTCAGAGAAAGATTTGAGAGAATGAGTCAGAAATAGGTTGTGTCCAACTCTCAGGAGAACAGATGGGTGCAGAGCAGTACAGAGAGTGGGAGGGTGGGAGAGGAAGGGAGGAAGGGAGGAAGGGAGAGCGAGACAGTTTATCAGAATAGTTTTACAAAGATGGGTTGCAGGTAAAGACAGAACAAGCCATAGAATGAGGAGTCAAAAGATTAGAACAGATTGCCAGAGTTAATTTGAAGCCTAGCACAGCAATTCTGTCAGAAGCTAAGAGAAGCCAGTTTGAAGCATTTAGCTTGGAATGGAGTTTGAGCCAGAGCTGAGTAAAACCAGCCATCCAGAGTTTAGAAAGAGCAAGAAAATGTGAGGTTATTCAGAAGTAAGCCTCCAAGACCACAATTACTTCTGGTGAATAAGATACTTTTACAGAGCTGGGCCTGGTGATGCAAGCCTTTAATCCCAGCACTTGGGAGGCAGAGGCAGGTGGATTTCTGAGTTCGAGGCCAGCCTGGTCTACAAAGTGAGAACCAGGGCTAGACAGAGAAACCCTGTCTCGAAAAACCAAAAAACAAACAAACAAAAAAAAAAAACAAAAAAAGATACTTTTACAGTTCCTGACTTCGTTGGGACCACTTCAGGCCTTTCTCCTTTTAGGATGATGTTGGCTATAGGTTTTCCTCTGGTTCTGAATTCTCTAGGACTTTTTATTGTGAAGTCATGTTGGATTTGATCAAAGGTTCTTTCTTGAAATGATATGATTTTGTCTCTAGGCCCATTTATGTGGTTTACTATTTTTATTAAACTGTGTATCTTAAGCCATCTTGCATTTAAGGGATAAGCCAAATTGGCCATGGTGTTAATCTTTTTATATGTGTCTGTATTCTCTTTAAAAGTATTTAATGAAGAATGTCAGTATATCTTCATCAGGGATACTGGACAGTAATACCCTGTTTTGTTGTGCCTTTGCTGGTTTTGGTATGAGAGTTTGGGTAATTCTGTATTAGATCCTGGCTTCATAGAAAGAAGTAGGGAGAGCTTCTTCTGTTTTTATAGTTGTAATATTTTAAGAAAGATTGAATGTAGATCATTGTTGAAAGTCTACTTGAATCATGCTGTGAATCCATATTATACTTTTAAGCCTTTACATCAATCCACCAGTTTGTCTGTCATGTGTAATGTATATGAAAATGTTTTATCCAGTTCTGACATTTCCCAAAGTAGTTTTATCACTAATGCTCCTGAAAGGTCAAATAAAAACCTGTTCAATAGAACTTGAAGCAGTGACAGTATTAAACCTCAGGCAATTCTTTTTTTTTTAATGTTAAAGGTTAGTGTTAAAATTTATAAGTTATCTAACATTAACAGTTCCATTGATACATTCTCAAAATGTTCACTTTGATGTGCCAGGATGAATTTTTTTATTATCTGTGTTCTTAAATATGTCCCTTCATAATAAGTATTGACAGAGTCATTCTTCTGGAATATTTATGTATACATTCACACAAATTGTGAACTTGGTTTTGGTTCTCAGCTCTAATAACATATTATACTTTAAAGAAAATACTTTCCAATTGTAATTTTATGTGATTTATTTATTCTCACCATCACTGGCCTTTATTATGATTCAAATCATAAATGCCACCTGAAACTCATGTTTAGGCTCCATACTTAGTTGATGGTGTTCTTGGAAGTTGGTGAAAACTCCCAAAATAAGAACTAATTGAATGAAGTAGGACATTCGGTAATTTTTTAGCATAGTTAAAACTGTCTTAATACACTAAATTTCACAGATATGCATTTTTGAATATATGAGCCTATAAAGAAGATACAATTACATACACCATTAATGATAATTAGGAATTATATGTCTCTTAATTAAAAACAAAGAAGTATAAAAAGATATGCACAACCTTTCCATGTTCTTTCTATTACAGAGAGGTACCTACGTACACTGGCCTTACCTATGCTACATACTATACTAAAGATCAGGGAAGAAAACTACTTCCAATTCCAGAGGAAAATATCAAATCTGAAGCATTATTGAAGGATTGGATGAGGCTGCCAGAACCAAGTGAGGCAGGATGGATACAAGTTAGATTCCTTCCCCACACCCTTTCCCCGGCCAACCTAGTTCTCTGGAGCAAGCCCAGCTGCCCTGATTGACCTGTTATCCACATGCCCACATCCCTAGAGCTACATAGTCATGCCACCTAGCCATCACCCTTCATCAGATCTGAAACAAAACAAAACATAAAGGAACATCCAAGGATAACCAGATAGCTAAAGACCAGCCTAAGGACACAGTCAACAAAAGCCAGGGTAATATGACACCTTCAAAGCACAGCTATCTTACTACAGCAAGCCCAGGATATCCTAACACAATCAAAAACAAGAAAATGATCTTAAATCTAATCTTATAATGATGATATCATTTGCCCTTTAAAGAGCAAATGAACAAGTCCCTTAAAGAAATACAAGAAAATACAATAAAACAAGTAGAAGTCTTTAAAGAAGAAACAAATAAATCCCTTAAAGAAATACAGAATCATATTCAACCACCAAACCCAGACACTATTGTGGATGCCAATAAGGGCTTGATGATAGGAGCCTGATACAGCTGTCTTCTAAGAGACTCTGCCAGTGCCTGACTAATACAAAAGTGGATGCTCAGAGCCATCCACCGGACTGAGCATAGGGCCCCCAATGAAGGAGCTAGAGAAAGTACCCAAGGAGCAGAAAGGGTTGGCAGTCCCATAGGAGGAACAACAATATGAACTTACCAGTACCCCCAGAGCTCCCAGGAACTAAACCACCAACCAAAGAAAACACATGGCGAGACACATGGCTCCAGCTGCATATGTAGCAGAGGCTGGTCTAGTTGGTCATCAATGGGAGGAGAGGCCTTTGGTCCTGTGAAGGTTCTATGCCCAAGTATAGGAGAATGCCAGGGCCAGGAAGCAGGAGTGGGTGGGTTGGTGAGCAGGGGGAGGGGGAGGGATAGGGGGTTTTCAGAGGGGAAACCAGGAAAGGAGATAACATTTGATATGTAAATAAAGGAAATATCTACTAAAAAAGAAATACAGGAAATACAATTAAACAGGTGAAGGAAATAAATAAAACTGTTCAAGACCTGAAAATGGAAATAGAAGCAAACACACACACACACACACACACACACAAACACAAATGAGAAGATAACCAAGGAGATAAAAACCTAGGGAAAAGAACAGGAACAACAGACATAAACATTTCCAACTAAATATAAGAGATTGAAGACAGAATCTCAGGCATAGATAATATAATAGAAGAAATTGATACATCAGTCAAAAAATATTAAAGCTAACAAATTCATAACATGAAACATCCAGGATATGTGGAATTCTAAGAGAAGACCAACCTAACTTAAGAATGATAGAAATAAAGAAAAGTTGAAAAGATGAAGAGTCCCAGCTCCAAGGACCAGAAAATATTTTCAACAAAATCATGGAAGAAAACGTCCCCCAACATAAAGGAAGGGATGCCTATAAACATACAGAAAGCTTACAGAGCACCAATTAGGTTGGACCAGAAAACAAAATCCTCCCACAACATAATAATCAAATTACTAAATCTACAGAGCAAAGAATGAATATTAAAAGCTGGAAGGAGAAAAAAAGGCCAAGTAGAATACAAAGACAAATTATCAGTATTACACAGAACTTCAAAACAAAGACTAAATCCTAGAAGGGTTGAGACAGATATCTTGCAACTGTTAAGAAAACACACACATACACACACACCCACACATACACACAGATACCAACCTATATTACTATACCCAACAAAACTATCAATCACCATAGATTGAGAAAGCAAGATACTTCAAGACAAAACTAAATTTTAAACAATATCTATCCACAAACCCAGTCCTACAGAAAATACAAGAAGGAAGATTCCAACACAAGGAGGATAATTACACTCAAGAAAACACAGGATATAAGTAATTCCATGCCACCATTAAAAAAAAAAAACAATGGCCACATACACACACACACACACACACACACACACACTAAAACCACAAAGATCAAAATAATAGGAAATAACAATTAAAGGTCATTAATAGCTCTCAACATCAATGGACTCAATTTCCCAACAAAGAGACACAGGCTAACAGAGTGGATGAGAAAACAGGATCCATCATTCTGCTGCAAACAAAAAAACATACCTCAGCAATAAAGGTAGACATTACCTCAGTGTAAAGGCTGGAAAAAAGATTTCCAAGCAAAAGGACCCAAGAAGCAAGCTGGAATAGTCATTTCAATGTCTAAGGAAGTAGACTTTGAATCAAAATTAATCAAGAGAGATGGGGAAGGACACTTCATACTCAGCAAAGGAAAAAATCTACCAAGATGATATCTCAATTTTGAACGTCCATGCTCCAAATGCAAGAGCACCCACACTTCTAAAAGAAACACTGTGAAAGTTTAAATTGTACTTCAAAGTCCACACATTAATAGTGGGAGGCTTCAACACCCCACTCTCACCAATGGACAGGCCATCCAGAGAAAGACTTAAAAGAGAAATAATGAAGTTAGCAGATGTTATGAATCAAATGGACCTAACACATGTCTACAGAACATTTCACCTAAACATAAAAGAAAATATCTTCTTCATAGTGACTCACAGAACCTTCTCCAAAATGGACCAATCCAAGCCTCAACAGATACAGGAAAATTGAAATAATCCCTTGTGTCTTATCAGACCACCATTAATTAATGTTGGACTGCAACAACAACAGAAATAACATAAAGCCTACACACTCATGGAAACTGAACAAATACTACTCAATAATTTTTGGGTTAGGGAAGAAAGCAAGAAAGAAATTAAAGATTTTCTTGAATTCACTGAAAATGAAGACACAACATACCCAATCTTATGGGACACAATGAAAGCAGTGCTAAGAGGAAATTCACAGCACTAAATGCCCCCATAAAGAAATTAGAGAGTTCTCCAAGAGACTGGAGACCCCAGAGAGATTAGAGGTCTGGTTGGGTAGGGGTAGGGGGTGGAGACATTCTCAGGAAGAAAGGGGCTGGGGTGGAAGTGTGGGATGTGGAACAGTCTGAGGGTGGACAGGGTGGGGTAGTAAAATCTGGAGTGTAAAATAAATAAATAAGATTGAAAGGAAGGAAGGAAGGAAGGAAGGAAGGAAGGAAGGAAGGAAGGAAGGAAGGAAGGAAGGAAGGA
>NC_034595.1:41652511-41655011 GCF_900095145.1 Mus pahari | reverse complement strand
CTGTGTGCGTTTATGTGTATGTTTGTGTGTCTTTGTGTGTGCATGTGTGAATACATTTAATCATTTAAAAAGACTGTAGTTAAGTCTTATGTCACAACACATATATACATATGCATCTACACATACATGTATATGTGGATCCATCAAGGCACCCATTTACACATACTGTTGTGTAAGTCTTGTCATGTGAGTTTTGAAGGAAAGTGTTTTGGAGAAGCTAATTTCTACAATAAAAAATATAAAGTGTGGGAAAAAAGAAAGAAAGGAAGGAAGGAAGAAATTAGAAAGTTCTCATCACAGAAATTTGAAAGTACATCTGAAAGTTCCAGAACAAAAATTAACAAACATATACAAAATGAACAGATATCAGGAAATAATCAAACTCAGAGCTGAAATCAACACTTAGAGAACAATACAAAGAATCAACAAGGAGTTGGTTATTTAAGAAAATCAACAAGATAGACAATACCTTAGCCAGGCTAACTAAAAAATAAAGAAAAACCATTAAATAAACAAAATCAGAAATAAAAAGGAGAAAGAAAATGAGGAAATTCAAATAATTATTAGGTCTTACTACAAAAGCCTCTATTCCATAAAATTGGGAAATCTAAAATGAATAGGTAATTTTCTAGACAGATACTACTTACCAAATTTAGTCAAGCTCAGGTAAACTATTTAAACAGTTCTATAATCCTAAGGAAATAGAACCAGTCAAAAACAAAGCAAACAACAACAACAACAACAAAAAAAAAAAACCCACAGGACCAGACTGTGTTAGTAGAGACCCTTCTACCAGACTTTCATAGAAGAGCTTATACCAATACTTCTCAAACTACTCAATAAAATAAAAGCAGAAGGAACTCTGCCAAACTTATTCTAAAAGGCCAAAGTCACTCTGATAAGTAAAGTACACAAAGATCCAAAAAGGAAGTAAAATTTCAGACAATTTTTCTTATGAACATTGATACAAAAATACTCAATAAAACTCTTGCAAACCAAATCTAAGAATATGTCAAAAACATCATCCACCATGATCAAGTAGGCTTCATGCCAGAGATACAGGAATGGTTCAGTATTTGAAAATCCATCAACATAATCACCTCATAAAGAAACTGAAAGAAAGAAATTCACATTATTGTCTCATTACATGCTGAAAAGGGATATGGCAAAATCCAACACCCCTCCATGTTAAAAGGCTTGGAAAGATCATGGATACAATGATCACACCTAAACACAATAGAACACTCAGTCATTCAAAACAAGAATATTATTAATTTTTCTGGCAATGAACAGAACTAGAAAATATCCTGAGTGAGGTTACCTAGACCCAAAAGGACATGCATGTTAAGTACTCCTTGATACGTGGATATTAGTCATAAAGTACATGATAGCTCCAATGTAGTCAACAGGCCCAAAGAAACAGGGTAACAAAGAAATCTCAAGGGACATATGAATCTCACTCAGAGGGAAAAACTAAATAGCCATCAGAGGTGGGTGGAGAGAAGGAACTGGGTAGGACAGGGAATGAGGAATGGAAAGGGGGTGTGGCTATCAGATGTGGAGAGGGAAGACAGGAGAGGACTGGAGCAATAATGCAAAACAGTAAAGACATCTCTGGTGACCAGCTGGAGCCCTGGGATACAGGAGGATATTGGGAGTTAAAGGAGTGACCCCAGCTGTGATCCCTACTGGAGGAGAATAGAGAGACTAAATTGGCTACCTCCTGTAGCCAGGCATGAGTGACAAAGGAGGGAGAGGGACATCAATCCACCCACAAACTTTCAACCAAAAATCTGTCTTGCCTATAAGATGTAAAGGGATAAACATGAAGCATAGACTAGGGGAACAGTCAACCAATGACTGCCCCAATTTGAGACCCATTCTATGTGAGAGAGCCAATCCATGACACTATTACTGATACTTTTCTATGCTTGCAGACAGGAACCTAGCATAACTGTTTCCTGAGTGGCTTTATCCAGGCTCAGATGGATGCAGATGCAGAGATCCACAGCCAAACATTAGGCAGCAGAGCCCAGGGAGTTTTGTGGAAGAGTCAGAGATAGAAATGAGCAAGGCAGATGGATCAAGGACACCACAAGAAATCATACAGAGTTAGCCCTCCAGAGGAGAGGTGTCCGCCCGGGAGGGGTCTCAAGGCCTGAGCTGGTAAGAGAGCTATCTTTGCTCCAGTGCATTGCCAGGGAGAGGGCAGCATGCAAAAGCAACACAGCTGCTGGGACAGACTCTTTTGCTGGCTCCAGACATCCAGCACCTTTCCCACCAGAGGAGATGTGTCCGCCCAGGAGGGTTCTCAAGGCCTGAGCTGGTAGGGGAGCCATCTTTGCCACCTTTGCTCCTGTGAGTTGCCAGGAGAGGGCGGCCTGCAGAAGCAACCCAGCTTCTGGGAAAGATCCCTTTTCTGTCTGTAGACATAGGAGCACCTTCCCTGACAGAGAAGAAGTGTTGGCCCAGGAGGGCTCTCACTGCCTGAGCTGGTTGG
>NC_034595.1:41650214-41652500 GCF_900095145.1 Mus pahari | reverse complement strand
GGCCTCTTGTGAGGCTATGCCAGTGCCTGACAAACACAGAAGTGGATGCTCACAATCAGCTATTGAATGGAGCACAGGGCCCCCAATAGAGGAGCTAGAGAAAATACCTAAGGAGCTGAAGGGGGATGCAATCCTATAGGTAGAACAACAAATGAACTAACCAGTAACCCCTGAGCTCGTGTCTCTAGCTGCATATGTAGCAGAAGATGGCCTAGTTGGCTATCATTGGGAAGAGAGGCCCCTTGGTCCTTTAAACTTTATATGACCCAGCACAGGGGAATGCCAGGGCCAAGAAGTGGGAGTGGGTGGGTAGGGGAGCAGGGACAGGAGGAGGGTATAGGGAACTTTTGGGATAGCATTTGAAATGTAAATAAAGAAAATATCTAATAAAAAAATAAATAAAACATACAAAGTTAACTAACCTGGGACCATGGAGACTCACAGAGCCTGGTCCACCAACCAGGGTGCATGCAGGAGCTAGACCCTAAAGCCCCTACACATTTTTCACAAGTGTGCAGCTTGGTCTTCATGTGGATCCCCTAAGAAGTAGAGAGGGATCTGTCTTGGTCTCTGCTTCCTGCCATTGGATCAACTTCCCCTTACCTGTACTACCTGGTTGGGCCTCAGTGCTAAAGGATGTGTCTAATCCTGCCTGGAATAGATGCCCCATGGTGGGGCACTACCCAAGGTGGGGCTCCTCTTCTGTGAGGGAGCTGTGCCACTCATCAGGCATTTACATTTATATTAACTTAGATTCACTGAACTCAGTTTTTAATTAAACTTTGTAAACATGGCTATCCATAGCTGTCTTTCATCCTCAGAATGTCATATTAATTGCATTACAAGTGACAGACCACTGTACACACAATGTTTGTGAAATGCACTAGAGTCAGTTTCTCTGGGCTACCTAAATCCATCATTCCATCAGAATACCTCCTATTATTCTTCTCTAAAGCAGTACTTTCAAAAGAGAAAAAGGAATATGATGCATTCTTCCTCTCTATAAGGTTCCAGACACTGCAACCAACAAAAAAAAAAAATGTTTCCTGCTGACCATGATGAGGAAAGTTCTTACTTATTATACAAGCTGGAAAGACAGTGATGTCAGCACTCTTAGTTACCGTTACATTAATAAAATCACTAACATCAAATTTTTCAAGAAAAATGAAAAGTATTCAATACAGATAAAACTAAAAAGAGCAGAGGCTAATTCACCAACAGGATTATTTGGGAGATTATTTATGTTCACATAGAGATGGGATAACCATGTAAATTATCTCTTTTGCTGTTACTTACTTTGGAAACCAGAAATTTATCAAAATTGGTGGCCTAATTTAATCAGAAAATTGATTATCTACAATGAAAATAATGTCACAGTCTTTATGTTATTCCTTTATTACAAGATATGAGAGGACAAGGCTCCACCTGCTTAAATGAGCTGCAGTTCTTTGTAGCTAAAGCAACTGATAACAAACAAAAATCTGTCTTGTTTGTAACAGTACTTTAGTGTCTTCTCACAGCTTGCCAGTGCAGGAGTGCAGTCAGGTGTGCTGGCTCCACTTCACCATGGTTATTGCATTATATGGCAAGAAAACAATTTCCTCTGCAGGCAAATGATTTTATCTGTGTTTTCTTCACCATGATATTTAATTTAGACCTATTTGAAAATAGCATCTAAATATAATTATACAATGTAGTGGATAAGCAAGCATTTTTTCACATATATAGTGCATACAATACTTATGATCCATAGAAATACATATAATAAAGAGTATTTTTGTATATAATGCATGGAAACACCTGAGTTTCCCAAATAAAACTCTACTTATATTTCCATATCTAGAATGGATTCCATTCTATCTATTGATTCTGCCGCATGGAAGATTGGCAGAAATATTGGAAGAGCCAAAGCTTGTAGATAACATCAGGGAAATAGTGTTCTTCAGGCACAGCAAGGTAGTTGCACATTTGAACTCACAGCTATTGTGGCAGCATACACAATACAGGTGCAAGCTCAAGTCAAATGAAATTGCTGAATGGGCTAAGAAAGAAATCTCACCACTAGCTAAGGAGCTGTTAGTATTTAATAGCTTCTAGGAGAGGAAAAATAAGTCTTCCTTAGCGATGTGACCTCTGGTAGGTAGACAATACTCCAAGACAGACCCAAAAGTAGGTGAGCAACAGAAATTGAACTCTGTGGGGAAGAAGGAGGAGAAGGATAAGGACAATAGAAGGTGTTGGAGGAGGAGGAAGAGTTGGAGGAAGAGGAAAAGGAGGAGGAGGAGG
>NC_034595.1:41642915-41650065 GCF_900095145.1 Mus pahari | reverse complement strand
GGGGAGAGGAGGGGAGGGGAGGGGAGGGGATAAAGTAGTCGAAGGGGACAAAGAGAAAATCGAAGAGGAAGAAGGCACCATGACTGGATGGGCTGGGAGGTGAAGTGGAGAACAAGGATCTGGGAAGGTGAAGACTTGGAGTAGAGAGGCGAATACTATCAAAATACATTGCATGAGTCAATAGCTACATCCATAAAGTCTCACCATCCTGACTGCCTAAACATTCACTGAACAAGTACAACACCAATAGGCGTTCCAAAGTGGATGAGGAAAGCCCATATGGCCTCAACCTTACCCAATGATTGACAGGCAACTACAGAATGCTATGAGCTGGTCAAACAATCTTCTCCAGGGAAAGCACACTAATTGGTTATTCAATACTAGCCAGCCCTGGAAACATACAAATTAGTGTGATTACACAGACTGAGCAGGTTATATTTAAAGATATATATCTATGTGTATATATGGATAGTGGATAACCTAGAGGAAATAATGTTCTCTAGGCTCAGCAGGACAGCTGTACCTATGAACACACAACTATTGTGACAGCACACAAGATCTGTGTGAGTTCAAATATGAAAAAAATCAGTATGGGGTAGGCAAGAAATCCCCCCACTAGCTGGAGAGCTATTGAATTATGATAGCTGCTGGGAGAGGGAGAGTGTTTCATACATGTTCACATACATATGTACATATAATAACAATGAAAAGAGTCTATGAATGTGAAAGTGAGCAAGCAGGAGTATATGAGAGGATTTGGAGGGAGAAAAGGGAGGAAAGAAACATAACTATGCTATAATCTGAGTAATAATGGAAAAAAGAAAAAAATTACAGTGTGTGAAATTTTTAAATAATTCATAAAATATTATTAAAAATAACTACAATGAACTAAACATTTTCCATTTTTTCCAACAAAGAGGGGGAGGGGAGATTTTAAACTGATGAAGGAAGTTGTTTAACACATCTAAGAACTCTGTGAGTAGAACTACTTATTATAAAACTTTATAGAAATAGTGTTTTAATAATTTTTCTATTGTTTATATCATTATAAAACGTGAAATGCCTAAATTAAAATTTTGATGTTTTCTCTGTATACTCACACACCAACCTAAGAGACACACTCTTTATATATACCCCCTAAAACATAGAATACAGTCATTTCCTTTGTATTTCTTACTGTAAAAAACTTCACAGTTTTTTTGTTTGTTTATTTTGAGTTTTTTATTAGATATTTTCTTTATTTGCATTTCAAATGTTTCCTTTCCTTGTTTCCTAGTTTCTCCTCCAAAAATCCCTTATCCTCTCTCCCATTCCCCTCCTCCCCAACCCATCCACTCCCACTTCCTGGCCCTGGCATTATCCTAAACTGGGGTATAGAACCTTCACAGGACCAAAGGCCTCTCCTCCAATTGATGACTGACTAGGCCATTCTCTGCTACATATACAGCTAGAGCCATGAGTCCCATCATGTGTTTGCTTTGGTTGGTGGTTTAGTCCCACCTCTGGGGATACTGGCTAGTTTATATTGTTGCTCCTCCTATGGGGCTACAAACCCCTTCAACTCCTTGGCTACTTTCTCTAGCTCCTTCATTGAGGACCCAGTGCTCCATCTAATGGATGGCTATGAGCATGCACTTCTGTATTAGTCAGGCACTGGCAGAGCCTCTCAGGAGACAGCTATATCAGGCTCCTGTCAGCAAGCTCTTGTTGGCATCTGCAATAGTGTCTGGGTTTGGTGGTTGTTTATGGGATGGATCCCCAGGTGGGACAGTTTCTAGGTGGTCATTTCTTCAGTCTCTGCTCTGAACTTTGTCTCTGTAACTTCTTCCATGGGTTTTTTTGTTCCCCCTTCTAAGAAGGACCTAACTATTCACACTTTGGTCTTCCTTCTTCTTGAGTTTCATGTGTTTTACAAATTGTATCTTGGGTATTCTGAGCTTCTGGGCTAATAGCCAATTATCAGTGAGTGCATATCATGTGTGTCCTTTTGTGATTGGGTTACCTCACTTAGGATGATACATCAATTTGTCTAAGAATTTCATGAATTCATTGTTTTTAAATAGCTGAGTAGTACTCCATTGTATAAATGTACCACATTTTCTGTATCCATTCCTCTGTTGAGGGACATCTGGATTCTTTCCAACTTTTTGTGATTATAAATAAGGCTGCAGATTCAATGAAATCCCCATCAAAATTCCAACTCTATTCTCACAGAGTTAGAAAAGGCAATTTGCAAATTCATCTGGAATAACAAAAACCTAGGATAGCAAAAACTACTATTCTCAACAATAAAAGAACCTCTGGTGNAATCACCATCCCTGACCTCAAGCTGTACTACAGAGCAATTGTGATAAAAACTGCATGTTAGTGGTACAGTGACAGACAGATAGATCAATGGAAGAGAATTGAAGACCCAGAAATGAGCCCACACACCTTTAGTCCCTTGATCTTTGACAAAGGAGCTAAAAACATCCAATGGAAAGAAGACAGCATTTTCAACAAATGGTGCTGGCTCAACTGGCAGTTATCATGTAGAAGAATGCGAATTGATCCATTCTTACCTCCTAAAAAACTTAAGTCTAAGTGGATCAAGAAGCATAAAACCAGAGACACTGAAATTTATAGAGGAGAAAGTGGGGAAAGAGTCTTGAAGGTATTTTGGTTTTGATTTTAGGCTTTGGTTTTATTTTTTTCAGACAATGAAAAGAAGAATGAGAAAAAGTTGGGTAGTGATCTGGTAGGAGGTCAGGGTGAAGCATGGGCAAAATATATAAAAAAATTTAAAGAATAATAAATCAACAGTACTTTATAATTGATAAAAATGAAATCTGCCACTTTGGTATTTTCCTTTTTTATAGCTAACTACAATCCTAAAGAAGCTGAAGGAAAATATTTTCTGTTGCCATTGAGAAAATACTTAAAGTTTCCTGCCTCGGTTGTTCAACACTCTTCCTACATTCTTTCTGAGTTGTGACTTTCTATCCCTTAAACATAATGTGAAAGGAAAAGTATGTAATTGTATTCATATTCACATCAACACTGATGGAGAAAAAGAGTTTGTTTTTTATTTATTTTGTTTGTTTTATTTTGATATTTGAAACAAAGTCTCCCTGTGTAGTCCAGGCTTACCCAAGGAAGCCTTAAATTGTCTGATATCCTCTGGTCTCAGCCTTTCGAGTGCTGGGATTACAGTTGTTAGATGCCACACCTGAACAGACATGAGGATTTCTAATCACAAATCAAAACGTTAGTAAGATTGTACAAAACTAACTTGTTCCTGGGTAGTGATTATAACATCTCATACAACACCAACATGACTGTTTGACATGAGCTTACCAGCATGACTGTCTAACATGAGCAGGACCATAGTCATGCCAAAGCAGATGTGATCAGTTAACTGACAATTTACACAGTGCTTTTAACCAAAATAGGATGAGAGAATGTAGTCTAATTATTCACAGAGAGGATAAGAAAGAATTCCTTCGGAGTTATTCTGCCACATTAATTTCAAGTACTATGTTTGCTGCTTGCCTTGAAGTAAACTTATTTATAAAAATTATATAGAATTTAAAATGAAATAAATATTTTTCTTAAGATATTAATGAAATCTCTGATATACAATGGTCACTGCTGGTCAGAATGACATCATCGGAAACACCATACAACAAGGAGAGCTAACACCACCCTGAAATAAACTGAAATTTGGCACAAGTTTAACCACAGTTCTGAGGATTCCTTATAAAGTAGCATGTTTGTAGGACTGTGGTTCCCACAGAAGTAGACCGTGCCCTCAAGTGGAAATTTGAAAAAAAAATCACTTTTGAGCAAGATGCAAACAGAATTAACACCTGATGAAGAAAACCATTTATGGCCTGATGTTATCTGAGGCCTGTGGCTGCTTCCATTTATAAATCTGCTGTAGAGCCATTTGTAATATAGTTATAAATGGCTCTATTTAGTGCTCTATCTTCTAAATAAAATAGTTGTTTTATCATCTAAATTTAAAAAATACAGAAACTTTATTTACAGAGCCTGAAGGTTGTTTTTCATTGAAATGACTGAGGTATATTTGTTACTTCCTATTATTTCATCTGTTTCTCCCTCAAACCAGTAGTCTCTAAGCTCCTAGTCATTTTTCACCTTCACTGTTGTCAGGTAAAGAGCCTGGGGCATTACACAGTCAGCTCTGTCTCTGAAGACCAAACAGACAGCAGAAAAACCAAGAGGTGAGCCTTAGACCTTGATTTTTATTTCAGATTTCTGTCATTCCACATATTTTACAAGTAAAATCAAAATCACAAAACTGGAAAAAGAACAAATGCCCTGGAAAGATAGAGATGCTTTTCCTAACATTTAAAAAAAAAAAAAAAAAACAGAAAAGAAAATTAAAAGGTAACATTAAAAACTCTGGAAGTTTCTATAAGCCTGCCCATGAGAATTGTTTCTTTCCTTCGAGTGAACTGCATAACTAATCTACAAAGACAATCACGGTCAAGTTCAAGGTTGTGGTGGTCTAAGGAATAAATCCCTATTTGAAACATAAAAAAACATAGATTTCTAATTAGCAAGTTGAATAGATATTAGCTTCTGACCTTTAAGACATAAGATGTGAAGGAATGCTTCCTCACCACCTGACTACGCATTCGGATCCCCATGCCTGCTGCCAGGAGCCTCCACTGAATGCTCACTTCCTTGTACCTCCTTTTATCTGACATGATCATGTTTGCGTTTCTGTGTAGCTGAAAATATTGTTTCGTGCATGTTGATAACTGAATTTAAAAATCACCTAACATTTATGTAAGAATTAAAAACCTCACAAGCTGCTTAGTCTCAGAACTCTTAACAGTATTTTTCCTGTCTTGGACATTGCTTTTAAACATTTTTTTTTTTTGAGAATTTCATATGCAAGTACCAGATTTACAAAACTTCCACACACAGTTTCTCCCCCTAACTATGCATGTGCCCTGCAACTCCTTCTCAACTCTGTGACCTCTTCTCTATATTTTTATTACACATGCACACACACACATGTATGTGTGTGCATGTGTACACAAATACATACATATATATATGTGTGTGTGTGTGTGTGTGTATGTATTTATGTATGTATGTATGTATGTATGTATGTATGTATGTATGTATATGTATATATACACACACACAATCTCCTGAATCTGTTTAGCAATTTTATGGATTATCACTTCAGATTGGATAGCCTATCAGGGGACTCATCTCTAGATAAGACTGAATCTCCCTCTCTGGGTAGCCTGTCTTAGATAAAGGGCTATAGGCAATTATACAATTGATAAATGTGTTGGTAATTATATATAATTATTATATAAGACAATGGCAGTAGTGTGTTCTCCAGGATTCATGACCTCACCACGGGTATATGGCTAGGTTTGCAGTACTGGTATGAATCCTCTCCAATAGAGTGTTTCTTATGTCCAATTAGGTAGCTGCTGATTACCCCCTAGATACAAGTGCCACTGTTCCATCCTTGGCAATATCTTACCATACTGGTCATTGCTGTAGTCTGTAGGGTAGGACATTTGATTTACTCCCATGCCAGTTTGCAAAACACTTGCAGATGCTCTGAGAGACAGACCTCAGTGAAGACTTCTGGGTCAACTCCAGCTTGATTCTTAGTCCTGTGTCCAAAGTGTGGTGTCCTAAGCACTAGGGGCTTACTTTGAAGTTCTGAGAGGTAACCACAGGCAATGACAATAGTCTGTGTTGCTTTGGAAGTTTCATGGATGACCCTGACCAGTAACTCCAAAGGAGGTTTCCCATGCTTGGCATTAGAATTTTTTGTTAGATAGTTTCAATATTCCATTGATGTGAAGAGACACCATAACCAAGGCAACTTTTATAAAGGAAAACATTTCATTGGGGCTGGTTTATTATAGTTTCAGATATTCAGTCCATTATCATTGTTGTGGGAAGCATTGCAGCATACAGGCAGACATGGTGCCAAATGTAAGTTTCTCTGCATCACACCATACCTGCGCCATGTCTGCATGGGCAGAAAACACCTTGGGGTGGGTTCGCACTGCAGAGCTAAACTTCCTGAAAATAGAGATGAGCTACAAGAAAGAATACTATTTATTAATTACACGCGGGAGAACCCAACCCTCTCCCACATGTCCCATTGTCTCTGCTGAGTGTGTCTCTCAGTCCCAATGGCGCAATGTCCCAATGGCGCACGGTCCGATCCTCAGCGGAGCTGTGTCCAGAAGGCAGGTCCAATTGAGTAGGCGTGACGACATTGGTGGTTGGTCTGGGCGACGAGTGGGCGTTGACAGTGGGCGGTCCAAGGACGCTGTATCCAGGATTCCAGGGGGCAACTCTTAACGTGTCTGTAAGGGGAGCAATATAATGCTTAGAGGCTGGCGGGAGGGACCCAACAGCCAAAGGATCTGAAAGTTCTACATCTGGATTCAAAGACAGCCAGAAGTAGATTCTCTTCCAAGGTAGCCAAGATCAAGGTCTCTTCCTCACTGGGTGAGGCCTAAGCTCCACCCACAGTGACATGCTTACCTCCCAATAATGCCACACATCCTAATAGCTCCACTCCCTATGTGCCAAGCATATTCACAGCACCACAGATGGTTTATAGCTATGGGGAGAAATCGTTGTCACACCATGTGGCAAAACATTATTTAAATTATATGTATAATTATATGTGTATTTTTATGTAAACATAAACTAAGGTTTTGCTCTGGGTGTTTTTTGAGGGGAGGGAGCATAGGACTGCAGGAAACATTAGAGAAATTTCCTAACTCCAGACATGCCACTGTAAAATCATAGCCTTCAGAATCAAAATTGCTATAATCATCTATTACTATTAGCTTAGACATGGTCTGCCCCCCCCCAAAGTGTCTACTTTATAGGCTTTGTCCACAGTGTTCTGCTACAGAATAGAAAGGGATTCTTTTGAATGCTGATCCTAATGAAAGTCCCCTGAGTCAATGGAGATGAATTTTTTTTAAGATTTTATTTATTTATTATATGTAAGTACACTGTAGCTGTCTTCAGACACTCCAGAAGAGGGATTCAGATCTTGTTACGGATGGTTATGAGCCACCATGTGGTTGCTGGGATTTGAACTCCGGACCTTCAGAAGAGCAGTCGGGTGCTCTTACCCACT
>NC_034595.1:41632997-41642335 GCF_900095145.1 Mus pahari | reverse complement strand
AATGACAAACCCAACAGAAATGTTGAAGTGGAAGGGTAAAGCCCCATGAGGTTTCAACCTTACAAAGAGTTACAAGTAAGTAATGAATGCTAAAAATAAGAGAAATCATGTTCCCCTCCGAAGTATATATATATATATATATATATATATATATATATATATATATACCAATTGGTTATCAAATACCAAATGATCAGCCCTGAAACTTACATACAAGTGGGCAGGTTATATTTATATATTTTATATTTATATATTTAGGAACACACACACACACACACACACACATACCAACAATAAATGAAATAACAGGACAAAAATTTGAAAAAGCAAGGAAAAATTAGAAGGAGGAAAGGGAAGGGGAAATGATTCAATTGTATTATAATCTCAAAATATAAAATTAATAAATTTTAAGTTAAGAATTTTACATGCTATATTACATCTCCAGATCCCCTTTTCCTACTACTTAGAAATATCAAATATCATTTCTTTGCTATACTATATAGCCAGCAAGTTACCAATATCCTTCTATAAAAATCATGATAAAGAGGAATTCTTTGATGTCTATTGTGGCCCTCAGTGTTGCGTAGCACTGAGTTGCTGAAATGGAACTGCTAGACCAGTCGGGGTGCTTTTTAATATTACAGCGTCAATGGAGCCATGGCATTTGGAACCTTTTCTTACAAGAGGACTAGAGCTTAGAGACTTACTTCTACAAATGTTAAAACTCTTTTGTAGTCCTAGATGTCACTATTCCCCAGCCCTTGGTAGTGACTAGCATTTGTGTTACAACTTGAAGGCCGAGGATTTTAAGATTCCCGTATCCTTTAAGGCCACTTGCTCTCACTGCTGTCAATATTACAGCTACTGTTACCATTCTCATGACCAGTTCTCCAGTACTGCCATCCTGTGACTCTACCATAATACTTGTCAAGGCCACCTGACAGTTCCAGAACGTGTGCCACAATTAAGACCTCATCCATGGTTTGGCTGTTTTCCCATTTAGTAGCTTATCCTCTCTCCCAAGCTTCGCCTCCTCTTTAGCAGCCACTTTGCCAGTGACACTGCTGCCAGCCAGTGCTGCTGAACTTGTGTCTCTGCTGCCTCTGTTTCTTTCATTTCATCACCAACACAACCACATACTAAAAATAGATAGAAAGTTATAACTCAAATGTGTGCGACAGGCAGAAGGAAGAGAGAAGGGAAGAGGGATAGATTTGGTTTGTGTTGCAGATATACCTGGGTTGGTTGATAGAGTGATATTGGTGTCATAGAAAGAATTTGGGATGCTCCTTCTATTTCTTTACTTTTTAAATAATTTAAGAAGTATTGGTTGCTGTTCTTCTCTGAAAGTCTGGTAGAATTTGCTGTGACATTGTCTGAGCCTGGGGTTTTATTTTTTAGTTAAAATACTTTTTATTGTTATTATTATTACTACTTCAGTCTCCATTGTTCTGTTTAGGTTATTAATCGATTTTCGTTAAACTTTCATAGTTTAGATGAATCAAGAAATTTATCCACAAAATAGGGAATAAAATACCCATGGAAGAAGTTGCAGAGACAAAGTTTGGAGCTAAGATGAAAGGATAGACCATCCAGAGGCTGCCCCACCTGGGGGTTCATCCCATAATCAGCCACCAAACGCAGAAACTTTTGCAAATGCGAGCAAGATTTTGCTGAAAGGACCCTGATATAGCTATCTCGTGTGAGGCTATGCCAGTGCCTGGCAAATACAGAAGTGGATGCTCACAGTAATCTATAGGTTGGAACACAGGGCCCCCAATGGAGGAGCTAGAGGAAGCTGCAACCCTATAGGTGGAACAATAATATGAACTAATCAGTACCCCCCCCCCCAGAGCTCATGTCTCTAGCTGCATATATAGCAGAAGATGGCCTAGTTGGCCATTATTGGGAAGAAAGGCCCTGCTTGTGGACGTTGTACATCGTGGTGCGCACTAGGCTCCGCACCACGATGTACAACGTCCACAAGCAGACTGCATATATAGCAGAAGATGGCCTAGTTGGCCATCATTGAGAAGAAGGGCCCCTTGGTCTTGCAAACTTTATATGCCCTATACAGGGGAACGCCAGGGCCAATAAGTGGGAGTGAGTGGGTAGGGGAGCAGGGTGAGGGGGAGGGTATAGGGGACATTCGGGATAGCATTTGAAATGTAAATGAAGAAAATACCTAATAAAATAATTTTTAAAAAATTCATCCACATATTTTAGATTTTCCAACATAGTGTAGGAGAGGGGTTTTTTAATACCCTCTTATTATATTAGTTATTTTTCTATTCTTGTGACAAAACACCATGCCCAAGACAACTTATAGAGGGAAAAGTTTATTTGGTTTATAGTTCCAAAGATTAGAGTCCAAAATATCAGAATGAAGGTAACAGGTAGCCAAATACTGAAGCTGTGACTAAAGCTTACATTTCAATCCACAAATACAAATTGAGAAGATATTTGAAATAGCATGAGTCATTTTTCATTGGATATTTTATTTATTTACATTTCAAATTTTATCCCCATTCCCAGTTTCCCCTCCAGAAAACCTCTATCCTACCCTCCCTCCCCTTACTTCTATGAAGTTGCTCACAAACCCACCCACCCACTCCTGACTTCCTGCCCTGGCATTCCCCTACACTGTGGCATAAAGCTTTCCCAGGACCAAGGGACTCTCCTTTCATTGATGTCCAACAAGGCCATTCATGCTACATATGTGACTGGAGCCATAGCTCCATGTATACTCTGTTGTTGGTGGTTTAGTTCCTGGGAGTTCTTCTGGGGTCTGGTTGGTTGATATTGTTGTTCTTCCAATGGGTTACAAACCCCTTCAGCTCCTTTAGTACTTTCTCTAACTCCTCCATTGGGGACCTTGTGCTCAGTCCAATGGTTGGCTATGAGCATCCACCTCTGTATTTGTCAGGCTCTGACATAGCCTCTCAGGATACAGCTATATCAGGCTCCTCTCAGCAAGCACTTGTTGGCATCCACAATAGTGTCTGGGTTTGGTGTCTGTATATGGGATGGATCCCCAGGTGGGGCAGTCTCTGGATGGCCTTTCCTTCAGTATCTGCTTCATACTTTTTTCCCGTATTTCCTCCTATGAGTATTTTGTTCCTCCTTCTAAGAAGGACTGAAGCATCCACACTTTGGTCTTCCTTCTTCTGGAGCTTCAAGAAGTTAGACTACAGAGAGTCAAATACCCCTATTTAAAAATGGGGTACAGAATTAAAAAAGAATTTACAACTGAGGACTACCAAATAGGTGATAAACACCTAAAGAAATGTTCAACATCGTTAGTCATCAGGGAAATGCAAAACAAAACAACCCTGAGATCCCACCTCATGTCAGTCAGAATGGCTAAACTCAAAAACTCAGGTGACAGCAGATGCTGGTAAGGATGTGGAGAAAGAGCAACACTCCTTCATTGCTGGTGGGATAGAAAGCTGGTACAATCACTGTGGAAATCAGTCTGGCGGTCCATCAGAAAATTCGACACAGCACTACCTAAAGATCCAGCTGTACCACTCCTGGGCATACACCCAGAAGATTCTCTAACATGTAGTAAGGACACATGCTCCACTATGTTCATAGCAGCCATATTTATAATAGCCAGAAGCTGAAAGAAACCCAGATGTCCCTCAACAGAGGAATGGATACAGAAAATGTGGTACATTTACACAATGGAGTACTATTCAGCTATTAAAAACAATGAGTTCATGTAATTCTTAGGCAAAGAATTAGAAAATATCATCCTGAGTGAGGTAACCCAGTCACAAATCCATGGTATGCACTCACTGATATGTGGATATTAGCCTAAAAGCTTGGAATACCCAAGAGACAAATCACAGACCACCTGAAGAATGACTCTTTTTAAAGTTCAAAACACACTACCGTTGACAGCCCTTGCCTAAAATGGCCACACCTCCTCACCAGTCCCACCAATTAGCAACCAAATTAATATAACATACAAGCAAGTAGGAACCATTTTCATTCCCAACACCAGAATTACAGAATACAGAATTCATCTGCTGTCCTCTGAATGTTTCCCTTTTCATTTCACATACTGTTAATTTGTGTCGTAACTTTCTTCCTTTTAATTAGCTTTGCCAAGGATATGTTCATCTCATTTATCTTTTCAAAGAACAAACTCCTGGATTTCTTTACTCTTTGTGTGGTTTTATTGCTTTCTAATTCAATAATTTGTACTTTTATATCTATTGTTTCTTGTGGTCTACTGAGTTGGGTTTAAGTTTGTTCTTGTTTTGGTAAATTCTTGATTCACACCATTAAGTTGTTTATTTCTGGTCATTCTGATTTTTATTAGATATTTTCTTTATTTACATTTCAAAACTTTATCCCCTTTCCTGTTTTTGTGACGATTTATTTTCCAACATGTGGCCTTTTAAAGAGAGGTTTGTATGTGTGCCATATATTCTTTGGTGCTTCAGTATAATAATTTGCTGACATCTATGAGGCCCATTTGATTTAAAATGTCATTTTATTTTAATATTTCTCTATTTTATGTTCAGATAACCTATCTATTAGGAAAAGTAGGGTGCCATGTAAGCTACTATCTTCATTTTGTGATAAATTGTGTCTTTTCCTTCATTGATATGATTTTTATGAAATTGGGTGGTCCAGAGTTAGTATTATCTAGTATTATAATAATTGTATTAATTAACCCATTGTTTAGAATGAAATTCCCTTCCTTGTCTCTTCTGATTAGTTTTAGTTTGTAGTCTATTTTGTTAGATATTAGTGCTGCAAAGTTTCCTTGCTTCATGATCCCATTTAGTTAAGGTGGTGCCAATACTTAAAATAAAAGTTGGTCTTTTATAGACAACAGAAAATTGATTTTGTTTCTTGATCCCTTAAGCTAACCTGTATCTTTTTTATTAGAGAGTGGAAGTTATTAATGTTCCAAGTTATTATTAAAAAAGTATGTATAGGTTGCAGTTATTTGTTCTAATTTTTTTGTGTTTTGTGCCCTTGTGTGTATATGTTTGTGTTTAATAATTATGGCTTTGGTTTTTTTCTTTCTAGCATCTCTCAGCTATACTTATTCTTTCTTCAGTTCAAAGTATTGTTTCCAATATTCTGTATCTTTTTTTTTATTAAAAGATCCATTGTTTAGAATGAAATGTCTTTCTTTGTCTCTTCTGATTAGTTTTAGTCAGACTAAAATAAAACAGAGACAGAGACGAAGAATACTGGAAACAATACTAGGCATACTGACATGCAGTCTTATATGACTAATATACAATGTGTAATATATATTTTATAATTATAAATAATATAACATATATTAATTATATAATTATTAATTATTAATTATATATTTGATATATAATAAACATGAAAAATATATTTATTAAAATTATTTATTTTATACTTATATACTATATATGTATATTATGGAATTTTTATATACTTATTAAAAGTTATTTAAAATATTTATTAAAATGTATATAAATATGAATAAAATATATGATATACTTTATTATATATATTTCACTATATAATATATTATATATGGTTACGCATAATACTGTATTTATATATACATTATATATATATATATATATATATATATATATATATATATATGTCATATAAGACTATATGTCAATGTGCCTAGTATTGTTTCCAGTATAATAAAATAAATATATTATATGCAATTCACTTAGTCTTATTGTAACGATTGGCAGTGTTTGGTTGATATCCCTGGGAGACCTTCTATTTTCTAAAAGGAAATGTAAGAGGAGAGGAACTGGGGATAGAGCTAGTTCTTCCAGCTACAGTCTCCTTTTTCTCCACTCCTCCCAGTCCCTCAGCCCTTCCTCTTCCCCAGTGCCTAACAAGTTACAATAAGACTAGGCACTTACCCTCATATCAGTGCTCAACTATTTTCATATCTGCTTTATTCATAAATTGGAAAAATCTAGGTGTCCCTGAACCAAAGAATGGATAAAGAAACTGTGATATGTTTACACAATAGAGTATTACTCAGCTGTTTAAAATAAGTGACATCATGACATTTTCAGGCAAACGGATAAAAGTAGAAAAAATATTTCTGAATGAAGTAACCCAGATACAGAAAGACAAGCATCATATATTCTCACTTAGAAGTGTATGATAGCTCTTAAGTAAAGGATAATTATGCTACACTCCATAGACCAAGAGAAGCTAAGTAACAAAGAGGGCTCGGGGAGAATTATGGAAATAGAATAGATTTCTCGGGTGTGCTAGGTGTTTCTTTATTGTTGTTAGATACAATAGTTTTATGCTGTTTCTACTACAGAAAAGTTTTTCTTTCTCACTCACCTATAGAAGTTAGTTTTGTTGTATTAAGCACTCTAGGCTAGCAATCACTGTCTTTTAGAAGTTGAAGCGTTTTGCTCCAAGTTCTTCCAGCTTTCAGAGTTTCTATCGAGAAATCTGTTATTCTGATGGAATTTTCTTTATATACATATTGTATTCTTCTGTTGCAGATTTCAATATGCTTTCTTTGTTCTTTATTTTTAGTATTTTAATTATTTCATGGCATGAGGTATTATGTCTTTACTGGTCTTCTCTAGTGTTCTTATCTAGTGGTCTGTGTACTTATTAAATCTGCACAGGAATGTCAATTGTTAGTTTGCAGAAGTTCTATTCTATGATATTATCAATGATCTTGTCTGTGCCATAGAGCAGGAATTTATCTCCCTAATCTGTGCCTTTATTCCAAAGGAGTCTCATACTTCATTCATGTTCCTTTCCCGTGCTTTGAATTTTTTCTCATATTCTTTCCTTCTTTTGTCCAGACCCTCTACTTTGTCTTTGAGTCCTGATGTTCTATTACCTTCCTATTGATTTATTCTATTTGTAAGTCATGTAAGGCTTTCTCCTCTAATTGGGATATTGAATATTTTCTTGATTCCATCTTCATTTTAGCTTCTGTTCTCCTCAATATTTCTACCTTTTTCTTGAATTCGGGTTTTTGTTAATTACTGTTGTCATTTCAATTAGCTGTGTATTTGTGTTGTTTTAGCTATTACTCAGGTGTATTTTCTTTATTCTCTTGGAGTTCAATGAATTGTGTTTTCATTAACTTCCTTGAATTGATAAAATTTATGGATTATTCTTTGAAATTCTTTCATGGGCTAATCAAGGTAGTTCTCATTAGAGAAGATTACTAGTAGACCAGTGTGTTTGAAAGTAGACATGCTGTCTTGGGCATTTATGTTGTTTTACTTTTTGTGATTTGATATGTGAATATCAATTTCTTTATTTTGTTATGTGTCTGATGTATGAATTTGTCCTACTTTGGGTTAAACAGTGTGGTAGCTTTGTGACCAGAAATTGACCAGGTACAGTGATGGATGAGCTGTTTAACTGGACAAGACAAGGATGTCTCTGAAACTATGGGTCTGGATTTAGACTTGTGGATACAGAGGTGGCAGCAGGCAGAGGGTAGGAGAGGAGATAACGTGAATGCCTCATCAGTCAAAGGTGGAGCCATGGATCTGGAGCTAGGGCTACACATGTGGAGATGGCAACAGATTGGGTGAAAGATGGGAAAGGGAAGAAACAACTTATTCAGTGAACCTGGATCTTGGGTTGGGATAGGAAGCCTGTAGGTGTGGAAATAACTGAGTAAGGACTGTGGGAAAGGAGGAACAGCAAAGGGAATGGAACAACTTACCCAGTAAGGGTGCCTCATGAACAGTGATGGTTCACAGGGCCATGCATCTGGAGCTAAACTTGTGGGGATGCATGGTGGAAGGCAGGGTGAAGATGTCAAAAGGGAGAAACAACTTACCCTGAGCATCTTACAGTATCTATGAATGTGATCTTCCACCTATTATGTCTTTTAAATTATCTATTGTTCATACTAAGGTCTCTCTCTCTCTCTCTCTCTCTCTCTCTCTCTCTCTCTCTCTCTCTCTCTGTGTGTGTGTGTGTGTGTGTGTGTGTGTTTTAACAAGATTTCTTTTTAATTTCTCTTCATCGATTATATTTCCACTTTTTATCAGTTTTTTAAATCTAAACATATAACTGCCCTGCAGTTACACTAAAACGTATAAAAGTACCTTGGGTACTGAAACATGGACAAATTTCTGCTGAATATTATTGCAGGACTTTCTTGGACCCTCCAGCAGTATAAGATGTGGAGGCTGCTAAATAAGTTTAAATCTTAGGCTTTCTCTCTGCCCACAAGTTCCGAGGGTGGGGGATAACCTGCGCAAAACTCACCCTTGTGTTATTCAAATGCTGATTTCTCTGATCAAGATGGATACTAGATTATAATACTTATACCAAGAATCTCCTGTCTCAAGTCTGTGTAAATAGTTCATACCAATTATTCTCTGCCTTGTCAATAAATGCTGATCACCCTGTCAGTGGCTTGGGCAGAATAGACAACAGACCTGAACATATGCCAACCAGAAGAGGATTGGGGGGAGGGGAGAGAGATTCAGATCAGCAGAAGGATGAAGGTATTGGACCCATGAAGAAAGGGTCTGAAGGATCAGGTCAATAATAATATGCAAGTATTATGGAATGGGGCTGAGAAGTACCCAGATTAGCATAGAAAGAAAAAGTAGGTCATTTGAGTGTTCAGCTTTTGAGGTGCAGCTTTAAATAAGTATTGGGAATTAACATAAGGTAAATAATGACAACCACCTGTTTAATTCACTGTAATATTTATTATAAAGATAATTCATTTACAGGGGGACTACTTCCCGCCCAGCTATTGACCATCAGATAGTTATTCCAACTAATCAGTAGCTGAACCACCTCTGATTCATTTCTAGATTGCCTTTAGGCAGGTGAAGAAGGACAAATATTTATAAAATAGAAAGCCCGGTGATGGGCTATAGAAATGACAATACTAGAATCCTGCCAGCACTTATTTCTCTACTGGTATAACATTAACAACAGAAAATACAGGGCATGCCTTCTCAAAATATAAAAGAAGGTTATTCCAACGAGGTATTTTTGGAGTATATTATTTTCCCTGATATTGGTACCTCTGGGGAATTGCAAGCTGGTATCCAGTCGAGCTGAGGTCTGAACTCTGATGGTCATAATTTACCCTCATGACACAGTAGGCATTCCCTCAAGCTCCTGAAACTCCGGCCTCTGCCTAAGGTACCACCTCCCACAGCCCCCACAAGAGAAGCATGGTCAGTGGTCATGTAAGCAATGGCCCAAGCTTCTGACCTTCAGGCTAAACTCCTCCCCAGTTACCTAGCAACAGCGAAGACCATAAAAAGGGGTGTTCAGCCCACCACGCTCTCTTGTTCTTACTCTTACCCTCTTACTCCTTTTTCCTCTCACTTCTCTCTCTT